>NW_022985380.1:0-1585 GCF_010093625.1 Macroventuria anomochaeta
ACCACAACACAACCACCCACCACAACACAACCACCTACCACAACACCTCTTGCAGAGCTGCTCTTTACACTTTATTGTTCTCCTCCTCCAATGGCTCCTAGACACCCACGTTCTGTTGCACTGCGCATGCACCGGGCAATGTCACCTGGCTTATCTGCCATGCTGGCAGAGAATGAAACCTCTACCAGGTTCTCACACATCCCTCCCTATGCACTGGAGCATGGTTACAGGCTCAACAGCCAGCCCCACCGAAACCTGCTCCAGCAGGCACTCTTACAGGGTGCACTGATCTCTGGCCACTGCACCAACAAGAATGCCTCCTTTGGATACCTGTCTTCTCCCAATGTGTCCTGTCCTCCAATCTTCATGGCCCACTCTCTCTCTAACGCTGTCTGGCTTCTTCAACAATCACTTCCTAAGGGTACTATTGCACCTGAGGATTGGACAGCTCTGGATGAAGCTGCTACCAAGCTTGATTCTCCTAACCAGGAAGAGGCCTCTTCTGCTCAGCTGCTCAAACGGAATCTCCCTCAAGATACCTCTAGCAGTGCTAGCCTAGCCAAACGCCCTTGCCTGTCCCCTCAGCCAGCTACTTCCTCTGAGAGGGCCAGCCAGCAGTCTCACTACAGCAGTGAAGATGATGATGAGATCAATGAGATGCTTGAGGTGGATGAAGATGCATTCAGGCAGGCCACTCAGGGCAGGCAAGAGAAGGAGGCTGAAAAGGATAAAGAGGTTGAGGAAGAGCCTGAGATGGAGGCTGAGCAGGAAAAGGAGAGGGAGATTGAGCAACAGGAAGAGGCTCAGCAGGGCACTGTGCAAGAGAAGGAGAAAGAGGTTGAGCAGGAGGCTGAAAAGGAGAAGGAGATTGAGCAAGAGGAGGAGGGGGTTGAGCAACAGGAAGAGGCTCAGCAGGACACTTTGCAAGAAATGGGGAAAGAGAAGAGTTGGACACTGCAGAAGGGGAAGGAAAAAAAGAAGGAGCAAAATAAGAAACAGGGTCCTGCAGAGACCAAGGTGACCAACAAGAAACACAAGGAGCTCCTGCACTTCCAAGCAGAACAACAACTTGAGAACGTTGGTCTGGTGGCACCTAAAGGTGCTCATATTGATGAACAGTTGGCCTATGTCTCCCTATTCAAGAACAGAAGCAGCCAGAGCTTGATCAGCTGGCTCTTTGAACAGCCTTTGGGGCAGCAGGACTTCTACACCAGCAGTGCGCAGCCCTATAAGACTGCTACAGCAATGGTAGCCAACGCATGCTCCCTTGGAAATCTGCAGTCACAGCGCCATGCTATGTACTTCCTACAGGAGTGGAGAAGAACAGGATGTCCTGTGTCAGGCATCTTTCCTGGCCCTTCAACTCAAGTATCTGCTACATCTGCTAGCAGCACTCAAAAGCAGCAGCAGCTTGTCCAGAACCAGGCTGCTCAGAACACCCAGCTGCCAGCTGCTAGCCAGCAGTTCAGTAGCCTGTGGCAGTTCCTGATGCACTTTGATGCCAATGCAGGGGCTTTGCAGATCCAGTACCGGTGGGCCATGGCCCAGCTTGCTAAGCTGTACAAAGATCGAGTAGCAGAGCTGG
>NW_022985380.1:4290-86645 GCF_010093625.1 Macroventuria anomochaeta
TTTTTGGTAGCAATAGACACTGTAGCCATAGAGGTACCTGCCCTATTCCACCAACATCAATATTATTTAGTTCTTGTGGTTGCATGTTGTTGTGTTTGGGTTTCAGCATTTTATTTGTTTTGGGGTTAGCCCTGTCAGCATTTTATACTAATTGGGAAGGCAGGCCAATAATAGCCTACAGACAGCAAGGGGTAAAAAAAAGACTTGTCTTCCATAGTCTTAGACTCAGATAGGATATTAAACCAATCAATCAATAGCAAGGAAACAGTTGTTTTTGGTAATACTAGACACCAGTGTAAGTTTCTCTTTATAGTGTCCTTCTGTTCCTTGTACATCTGCATGGCTGCCTCTATAAGATAGTTTACTCAGATGGAGTATACACACTGCCTGTCCCTTTGCCTGTGCTGCTACTAGCATGGCTCTGTTGCCTGTTACTTGCTCTGCCTATGTTACTCTGATTGTGAGAAGCATTCTCTCTAGCCCTATTGCTAGCAGGAGACAAAGTCTCTGTTTCCTGAACAGCACTGGGTATCTGCTCACTGTGCTCCTGGTTCCAACCAGTCATTAGTCCCTCCAGGTCATCAAGACTCATACCTCTAATTCTCTCCTGCATCTCTATCAGAGGTGGTCTTCCTTGTTCCCAGACTGGCAGCCATCCTTTTGACCCAATACTTCTTCTACCTCTGCGCCAGTGCTCAACACTCTCATCTACACCAAGTATCTTGATTCCTTGCTTGGTACAAGCTTTAGTAAGCTGAAAGACATCCCAGGGGGTGCTCATAGTACCGTCTCTTCCAGTGCTGCGGTGTGCTTTGTAAAGTAGAACATGTAGAGTTCTTGGATTGCTCTCCTCAGTCCGCTGCACACTTAGCTCAGGGTGACTAAAGACTGCTGAGAACCACATAAGCTTGCTAGAAAGACCCTTTTCTCGATTGCTTTTTGTTGATTCAATCAGTGCACGGTCTGATGGAGAAGGCAGAATCCAGTGGGTTAGGCGCACAAGGTGTAAAAACCAGTCTAGCCACAGCTCAGCTCTTTGAAAACCTAGCTCTCTTTCTAGGAGCTCATAGGTCCTTTGAAGAATCTGGCGGAATGGTTTCCACTCCCAGCCAGCTCTCTTCCTATCATCTGCTAGGAAGAGAAAGTCAAGCAGATCTCCAACTCCTTTGAAGGCTCCCTTGCTCCCTGTAACAAGGTGTGGTGGGCTAGCAATGCCATCTGCAAGAAACAGGTCCTTCATCCCATCATAGCAGTATGCCATCTTTCCAGCCTGCTGAAGTGCCTGGGGAGAGAGCTGCTGTGCTTGCTTCTTAGCTTTTAGCACAGCCTTCCACAGATCAACATCAAACTGCTCTAGATTAAGAGCATACAAGTACTCAAGCCATTTCCGCAATAGCCCTGGTTTCTGTCTGATATTGTACTGATGTAACCATCTTTCTGCTTGATTGAAGCGGACAAACACATTCTGCAAGTCCTTTACAGCTTGCCATCTCCGCTTATACTCAGGGTGGTTGAGCAGGCAGCCACGGAGCATGTTCTCTCCATGAGGTGGTTTGATTCTTAGAGTAGCCCAGTTGAACTTTGGCAGAAACCAGCCAAGTCCACACTGCTCTATTGTTTGCTGCATCCCAAAGCCTTCTACCACCACTTTTTGCTGCTCCTCATCCTTCTCCCAGCGGTCTTTGTAGAGGAGAGACTCTTGGGCTAGGATATTGCTTGAATAGCAAAATCGGAGTGCTCTTAGAGCTACTAGCATAACAGCTGATTGTGGGTGGGAAACAGGCCCAAAGGTGTGAGCATAGGTGTGCTCAAAGAGAAAGCAGTACTTGTTGATCTGTGCATGGAGGAATCCAAAGAGTTCCTTTGTTGGAACAATGTAGTAGGGTAGGGGGCGCTCTGTAGCCTCTGAACTAGCAGTGCTGTAGAGGTCCTGCTGTTTCCACTGGCTTACAATCTCCTCCATCATAGTAAGAGATATCCGATGCTCCTCTCTAATCCCATATGATCTGCACTGATTGTCTTGGAGATTGACATGTGCTCTCTGCTTCATATGGAGATAGGCCTTCTTGCAAACTGCCTCTGAGAAGATGGTTGCTCCACCTTCTTGCTGAACAGAGCAGACATAGCTAGGGTCTAGAACAAGATTTTCAAGCGCATCTTGTTGAAAGACATAGGCCTTTGAAGTATCAAATGGTGTTTTGATCAGCCCATAGAACTGGGAGTAGACTAGGCCATCTGAACGCTCTTTGCCACCTGGTGCTGCAAAGAGAGTCTGATTGGTACTGTCTCTTGTTGTAGCAAATGGGTAGACAGTGCATTTAGGGTTGCCTCTGGCTGGCTTACCATCTGCTAGCAGTGTAACCCT
Organism: Macroventuria anomochaeta; assembly: GCF_010093625.1. Lineage (NCBI taxonomy): Eukaryota > Fungi > Ascomycota > Dothideomycetes > Pleosporales > Didymellaceae > Macroventuria > Macroventuria anomochaeta. The sequence continues at coordinate 6,656 of NW_022985380.1, forward strand.
TGATCTGTAGTAGCTCTCAAGGCAGCACTTCTTCCAGAGAAACACCTCTGCTTGTTCTGAGCTAGGTGCAGAGGTAGTAGGGAGACTGCTCTCTTCTGAGGTGATCTGCTTGCCAAGATCAACAAAGGTGCAGTCCTTGCTGTAGAAGTTGGAGTTGGTAATGCTAGACCAGTAGGTTTCCCAGTTGTGGTAGGCAGAGCTAAGATCCTGAGTCATATACTCTAGCTTGGTATCCTTGGAGTTCACAAACAGTGTAGCACCACGGAAGCGGCTATATGCTATATTGTTGGTGATGCTGTCTTGTATGTGTGTCCAGATAGGATCAAGATGCTGTGGTTGCAGTGCATATTTAAGCAGTTGTGCTCTTGATGTGTCCTTCTTTGCAAAGGTCTCTGCAGATAGTGCAGTTGCATCTAGAGCAACTACTTCTGCAGATACAGGATAGTGTTGAAGGATGTTTGCATCTTGAACTATTGATTGGATAGCAGGCATAAGCACACCATTGTACCACAGCTTAAAGTTGTCACTGCTGAGGAAGGTGGTGTGCTCATAGCTGCTGTCAAGGTGGAGCTCTGGGAAGAAGATATAGATAAGGAGAGACTCCATGCCTATAACTGTTCCAAAGCAGTAATGTGGGATCTTGTGCAGCGGCTTAGTGACTGTGCACAGGTCTCCTACCTGGTTGTATGCTGCAACCTGAAGACCAAAGTGGACATCATGGCTGAGATTGAGAGCAGGTTGTGCATTGGGAAGCCACTGGATACCATGTTGTGCAAACCCTAAACTAGTAGGGAAGCAGCAGAGGCTGTCAATGTCAAATGTTGTCTTAGGAGCACAAGTTCTAGTGCTACTCTGATAGTACTCTGACATGCAGAGGCTAAGAGGCAGCTTCTCATTGCGTGTTCCAGTATCTTCAGGCAGAGCTGTAGGGCTTGTGCCTTCAAAAGCACTTTGGCAATCAAGATCCTCCTTTAGGCTCTGTGCCTTCATAAAGTGAGGATTTTGGAGCATATCAGGAAGTGGATTTCCTCCATTGTAGTCTCCACGTAGTAGCTGTGTGATTGCTTTGAATGAAGAACACTTGGAATGAACATCACTGCGTTGATGATGCTGGATGTGTAGCTCCTGTGCCTTGTTGTGGTCCTCATGGGTACAGCTGTGGAAGTTGCGGAGTTGCTTTGCAAGCTTTGAGGCAGTGCTCTCAGTTGCCTGGGTCTGAGTCCAATAGCTGCTAAGGGGCTCACTTCTATGCTCTGTAGGACTGCTGGTAGGTGGCTGAGAGCTTGGTTCAGGCCTGGTGCTAGCAAAGGGTTGGTGTTCTTGCTGAGGTGTTGTTCTCAGAGGAACTGAGACAGAGCTCCTGGCTCTTGGCTGAAAGTAGCTAAGAAGATTATTGCTCTGAGCTGGGAAAGGGCTCTTGCGTTTCTTGCTTGCAGAGCTAGAGGCGCTTGATGGTTGTAGACTACTCAACATTGTTGGAATAGCTGCTACAGGTCTGCTGGGTGTAGCAGGGCTCTGCAGGTTGAGAGGAGCAGTGCAGTCTTGCACATCTTCATCTTCTCCTAGGGCCCAGCCTGCAAGTGAGACAGAGTCTTGTTGCAAAGCTCTAGTCTCACTGTGCTTTCTCTGAACTCTTTCCTGAGCTATAGCCTGTTCTTGTCTCTCCTCTTGTTGCAGTGCATCTTGTCTCTCCTCATGTTGTAGCGCATCTTGTCTCTCCTCATGTTGCAATGTATCCCTAGCGCTTTTGCTGCTTTGCACATCTCTAATGTCTTGAAGCTGATGGCCTTTATTGCTCCACTCTCTGCTCTTCTGCAGGCTTAGGAGAGCCTCTGCTGCTGAAGCTTCTGATGCCTGTATGTGCTGAGCTATTGTAGCACTTTCTTCCTCAAGCTCTGCATTCCGCTCTTTTTCTGCTGCCTGTAGCTCCTCTATCTCTCTTATGTAATTTGGATCATTGACAGCGGAAGGAACAGCACAAGGGTTCTGCCATGCCAGATGCTCCTCTGCTAGCTGGTGGCTGGGATGGTTTGTGTTGTTGCCAGGTGTAGGGTTATTGGAGCTGATGCGCAGCCCTGTATTTGCAGGTGTTGGGCGTGGTGTGTCTCCAGTGAGGATAGGCTCATAAGCAATAATCAGAGGAGGTCCTTGAGGCTGAGGGATTTGTTTGCGGAGGTACTGTTGTCGATTGCGCTCTTTTTTTGCCTCTGCTGCTTTGCTAGCAGTAGCATACTTCTTTGGACGTCCTCCAGGCATATTGTAGACTGTACTGAAGGTGTATTGTGACAGTGAATAGTGGTTGAAAAACTTTCAGCCAAAACTACAAATCAGGCTTAGTGGATTCAGCAAAAACTACCAATTGGGAGAGACATCAAAAATAAGCAATTATTTGCCTATGCATTGATAAAAAACCAATTAAAGATGTAATGCTGGTTGCATGCAGCTATGACTATGTGCAACCTGACTTCATGTAACTGTGTGTTGGTACATAGGGTGGCAGTAATGTTGATTCAGCCAAAACTACTATTTTGGTTAGTGGATTCAGCCAAAACTACTAATTAGGAAGGACATCAACAACCTGCCATTGTTTGCCTGTGCATAGCCAAAAATCACATCAGGGATACAATGCATATTGCATATAGCTATATCTATGTCCAAGTTACCTTGATGCAGCTCTGTGTTGGTGAAATAGTGATGGTGATGGTGATTCAGCCAAAACTACTATTTAGGTTAGTGGATTCAGCCAAAACTACCAATTAGGAAGGACATGAAAAGCTAGCTATCATCTACCTATGCATGTCCAAAAAAGATACCAAAGATACCATGCAGGTTGCATGCAGCTATGTCTTTGTGCAAGCTACCTTGATGAAGCTGTGTGTCATTGCAAAGAGTGGTGTTGGTTGGAATTCACCAAAAGTACTATTTGGGTTAGTGCACCTTGGATGCTGACCTTACCCAATTGGGATGCCCACCACAGGTACCCAATCTTTGAACTGCAATAGCACCACAACCACAGCATGCAGAGCTTAGCAAAGGATAGCGTTGTGCTCAGAAGGCTTTGTTTTATCCTCCTACAGCAGAAACCAGAAAAAAAAAATCCTAACCTTCACCCATATTTCAACACTTGAAGCTCGGGGCTGAGCAACTCGCCAAGACCGCAAAAATAGCCAACATCTCCAGGCCGCCTACTTTTCTTCTTAGTTTACATCATCGAAACTTAATTTTGACAGCCTTTTTAGCTGCGGCTAAGTCCAGACCCCGCGCCTACATCCCGCTCGATAACACTGGCCCTGCGCTCAACGTTGTTGAAAAGGCTCTCCCAACCAATATTTTTTCGTCAAGCATGTGATTGCATAACTCTTCCAATATCATGTGATCGCTTCCCCCGCAGTGGCGCCTGGAGTAGCTTATGGCGTTGCAGGCGGTATTAGTGGCTGTGACAGACGTCTACGGTAGTTCCCTGTGTTGGAACACGCCGGCGTACTGTGTTAGTCTCTGTTTGGGACAGCCTCGAATACCCTTGGTGTGCATAGATGCTGTGTAACTCGATCATTCGCCATGAGAGAGTTTCGCTGTACATCAAAATTCTATCGTCGAGCATATCAAGGGCAGTCATGTGAACGATCACGACTAATAATGTAAGATTTACTGAGAACTTTGAGATGATTCAAGATTAGATTTCTTGGGTGTAGAGCGGTTGTGCGAGGGATGCTGATGGAAATATCATGGAAGCTCAGAGACACGGCCTTGCTAAGACGTCCGGCGTGAACATTGTAACACCTAGTAAGCTGGTTGATCAGTTTCCTCCAGACTCTACATCCTTGCTGCTGAATCCGGCATCTCCCAAGCTCTTGCCACCGATCTGGACCGGTTCAGCAGCTATACATAAGTCAGTAAAAGTACATCCCTAACAACTAGCCTTCGTCATACCAGTCAGGATAAAATACATCCTCGCCGGCTTGTCGGACTTGTTATCCCAGCCGTGGATAGTTCCTCACTGGACACAAACATCACCCTTCTTCATGTGGCGCTCCTCTCCATTATCCAGGTATAAGGTTCATGGGGGGCGATGGACGATCTCAACCGTGCTGTCGACGCTGCCGACATGGCGGTCAATGCCGCTCCTCAAGACCACCCCAATCGAGCCCTGTACTGGAACAACCTCGGAAGCTTGCTTGGCGCGCGATTTGAGCGAACGGGGTCGATGGAGGATCACAACCGTATTTTATCCTCCTATGAGGAAGGTTGGGTTTGCCATGCCTCCCCACCGTCTACCCGCATTGCTTCGGCTCGCCACGCCGCTAACATCCTTGCCTCCCAACTAAGGTGGGAAGAAGCAGGTAGCCTCCTAGAAGGCGCCGAAAAGCTTCTCCCTACTGTGAGCCCATGGCTATTGGCGAATACCGACAAGCAGCATATGCTTGGACAGTTTTCCGGGTTGGCTTCTATGGCTGTAGCTATCTGTCTAGAAGCAGGAAAGGATGAGCACCAGGCTTTAGAGCTATTGGAGCTGGGTCGTTGCATTATTGCCGGGCTCCTGTTAGAGATGCGCACGGATATCTCCGTTTCTTTACGCTCTACTCATCTCTGAGACCTGTTGGGGGGGTGAAGGTATCCACCGATCGCCATCTGTTTGCTAGCGGTCCGCTGCACTGATTGTCCAGCTCATTCGGTTAGCTCGGTTTGCTTCCCCAACCCTTCACTGCTATCCCCTTCTACTATATAGTCCCGATCGATTCCAGCCAATAGCTAAAAGAATCAATCAACATCTCAACCCTTCCACAAGACCCAACCGAACCGTGCTTCCGAGCTTGCTTAAAGCACAACTTCAACAATAGCTTTGTACGTGGCTCAAAAACCTTATGTGTAGGAGTGCTCAAAGAGGCCGATACCGTGTCCGTGTACTCGTTGCGCACAATCAGTTAATGTGCGGGACACGTCTCATACACCATTTTTTGAGTACTTACTGTACAACACCACAATAGGATTAAAAGAAGCGCTTGCAGAGGCAGATGCTTTTGAACAAGAGGAATATATTCTGTGGTTGCAATTGTCTATAAAATATGGTGTTGTGCGGTCAACTTTGACGCGGCAATGGCAAGGCGAGACGCGTTCCCGTGAAGAGGCAGGTTTGGCACGCCGCAAACTGCAACCACTACAGGAGGCAGAGCTTGTTAGGTACATAGATAAACTCACAGAAGAACACTTACCACCCACAAGGGAGATGGTGCAAAGTTATGCATCAGATGTTGCTTAAGTACTCATCTCCGACTGTGAGGTCACTGTAGGCAGGCAATCGGACACAGGGTGGATTAGTGCCGTCTGAGGCCAAATGGGATGAGATTAGACGAATCCTTGATGGCTGAGCCTCAAGGTTTGTGAGGAATATATACAGGTGGCCCGTGAGCCTCCGGCCCAGTGTTGAAGTCGTGCCTTAAGCGAAGCTCGTAGACACTATTCGATTGGTTCTCGGGATGATCAGAGGTATAGAAAGCCGTCAGGGGTTGGTGACTATCGGTTGGGCCTGTAGTTGCCAGGTAGTCGTCTAGTCAAAGACTGTGGCGACTGGTTGCAATGAGTAGTACAGAGTATACTGTCTGGCTCAAGAGCAAGTGAGATTCCAATAACAAAGTTGATTGGCGAGGTTGAACACAATGCCATAAGGGCAGCGTGTCTATTTGCTATATACATGAGCAGAGGATTGCTCAGATTGCTCAGATTGCTCAGATTGCTTGGTACTGAGTATACTGATTGTACCAAGTATACTGCTTGTGTTGAGTATACTGACCGTGCCGAGTATACTGCTCGTACCAAGTATACCAATTGTACCAAGTATACCAATCGTACCAAGTATACCAATCATACCAAGTGTTGCCAACACGGCCCACTGCTCGGATTGCTTGAGTTGCTCCACTGAGGGTGATGATCATACTGAGTATTGCTGACGTGGCCCATTGCTTGGGTCGATCGATACTACAGTTCCTCGGCTCCTCTCGTATTGTTGCGTAGTCCTGTTCGTTCAGTGTTGTTGCGGGTTGCCCTTTGATCGTAACATACTGTTCCGGCTAGAGCTCACCATTAGAGTGAGCCGTGATACCTTTTGGCTTGCTTGGCTCAGTGGGCCAGACTTGAGTCTTGACAACAGCAGTGTGTTCAACCTCGTCAATCAACTTTGTTATTGGAATCTCACTTGCTCTTGAGCCAGACAGTATACTCTGTACTACTCATTGCCCCCAGTCATCACGGCCTCCGGCTAGATGGCTATTACCTCAACTATTATGAAGGCTACTACCGCCTTGCCCGGATAGTCTACTGTAAGGAGGTACCTTGCACTATGCCTATATATTAGATGCAGAGCCCAATATCAGCAGTTCTGCTGGTATTGATGTACTTTTTGGCCATTTGGCGCAATGGGGCTCTGCATTGTTACATCTACCCTGACCACCCTAACGCCAAGCATCTTATGCTAGGTGAAAACGAGCGGTTGCATTAGCGGAATGACCTCTTAGGCAAGGCATTTGCGGCATGAAGGCTTCTGTAAGTCGCATTCGACTCGATGTTGTTTACATGACCAGCACGACCTTCGATGGAATGTCGTCATTTCGATATGTTGCAGACACGTGTATCTGGTAATGATATCCGAGCTCATTGCAAACGGCCCTGTTGATTCGATGCTATCAAGAACAAGTCGGCTGATATAAAGGCTTTCTGTTGCAGTAGTTGCAATAAATGAAGGTGTAACCGCGCAGGGCAGTCGGTCAGGGGTAAACCGCGCGAAGCAGTAGAATCAGGATATATTGTGTTGTTCTTCCGTGTTCTAGTCTCTCTCACCGGGCTATCAGTGCCTGTTTTTATGACGTATCTTTCGTTCAGACAGAGGTAGAAAGGGCTTGTTGGAAAGGGCAAGAGCACTGCGCCAACACACGTGGCACACATGACCTATTTACTCCATAAACCGTCACACTTGCACAAATTCCTCTGTCTGGAAACCATGATGTCATCTACCCACCAAGATGTTCTTCGGGCCAGAAAGCCATATCTCATCATCGTTCCAATTATCGAAGGGGGTCAGCAACTTGTGAAAGTCATTGATATCTCAGTCGATGTACCATCGATCTATGGATGGGTGGAGATATCTCTTCCTGGATTTAGCCACGATAATCCTATAGCTATGGGCGTTGTCAGCAGACTTGATACTGCGTCACTTATCCCAAACCTTATTTGCGCAAGCACTCACGCAGTTTATAGCCGGTACAGAAGGTCCGTCGACGTGCGATCACGGTCTGCGGCTGCAGGCATACCCAGAACCTGAGCACTCTGGTAGTTAACATACTCACACATGTGTTGTTTATATGCTTCTTGTGAAGGAAAACTGTCGGGCAGCGTGTACAGTACGCATGTGGGAAGGATTGAAGGATTAAACTGACTATTTTACATGCTACGGAGTGAAGCTATACATAAGGAAATGTCTACATTGTTGTCGTGTAGCTATCAACATGTAGTCGTGCGACGTAGCAACCAATCAGCAGATAAGCACCCATGCGACCGACTGCAAGGAGACACCTCAACCCTGACAAAAACTGTCGATATTGCATTGTTGTACATTGTGACCTCATTGAGGTCATAGTAGGCCCGAGGGTCCCACTTTTAGAAGCAGACCGAATTTATCGCAATAAACAAACACCTCGGCCCATCGCACTTTCCACAACTGCAACTCACCTGTCACCACTGTACGGATGTAATCAAATAACTCCTCAATTGGTCCCATGGTTTGCTTACTATTTCAGACAATCATTTTACACACTGTGACCGCCAACAAACGCGTCTCGATTCCAATCGCAGCTACCCCGCCACCCCGCCACGGTCGATCGCCCGCCATGTCCGACCCCGTCACCTACAACTTCTACGGCACGACCGTTCCGGTGCTGCGTAACATCAGCACTTCTGCAATCAACACACTTCGCACTGCCAAGGATGAGCAATCGAAAGGCAGTCTCCCCACGGACCAGGAGATCCTTGACTCCAGGTTTGGCGACATGCTGCCCTTCCGTATGCAGCCCGTTCTTCTGGCCAAGTTCTCAGTCGCAGCTCTTGACTTTCTGAAGCTGCCCAAGGTCGAGGTCCCCGCTATGAAGACCGATTTCAGAACTCTCGATGAGGTCATTGAGTTCTTCGAAGCCGTGAAGAAGGTCTTCGAGAACATCGACGAAAAGGCGTACAACGACGCTGCCGAGAAGAGCTGCGATGTCTCTGTAGGGCCTGGAAAACCTACGCTGCACATGACTGGTCTTGCGGACTACTTTCATGGCTTTGTCGTCCCCAACTCGTACTTCCACCTCAACGCTATGTATATGTTGTTAAGGAATGCAGGATTCAAGCTGGGTAAGGGTGTGTACGTTGGATCGTTCATGAGCGAGCAACAGCAGAAGGACTGGGCACCGTTAAGAGGTTAGAGTGTCTGAAATCTCTCATTGAAACGAAATAGCAGCGGGATGAACAAAACGTTCGCATGAATGGAGAGAATTAAAGCGCTCTCGAGAACGAGGTTTTATCAAGTATGTGCCGGTTATGTTTGGGGTCCTCCTTTCAATCACCCACGATGCACACAATGATGCTGATTTGGGGGCAGGCAACAGTCAGTAGTAGTATTCCCGGTTCTGGCTGAAACACAATTCAAACTCAAGATCTTACTTTACAAACAACAATGGACAGCCAAATGCCCCAGTACCCTTTTCATTTTCTATTGATTGCTTGTTGTATCGAACGCCCGGTGTACAGGCAATGCTTCCACCACATTACCATCCAGGCCAGTTTCGCAGTGTCAATCTGCACAATCAGAACCTAATGCTGGTATTTGCCTATGTTAGATTCTATCCCATATAGCTCTCTCAAGGTGGTCGCGGGGCTAAGTATAGTCATGCGACACGAGGCTTGAAATGCTGCATCGTTACTGGCTGCCTTACGGCCCAACCCCGCCGCCACATGCAAGAGCAGGGTGGGAAACGCAGCCAGATGTTGAGGGATCACGAATATTGACCTTGGTGTTTTTGTTACTGACCTGCTTCTACAGCCTCCTCACTGGCGAAAACCCAATGTTGACACCGTAACTCGCACACTATCCCTTCAATTCAACACACTTTATCATTACAAGCGCTATCGACATAGCCAACCCTCCTCGTACGAACCTGCAAGAACACATACATGATGTACTCCGCGCCTGGTTATCTGAAGTGGGTGCTAGTGTTCTTGCACTCGTCCTGATCGTTTCTATTGCTGTCATGCTGACAGCGTACAACGGCATGCCTGCACTGGGCTGGCGCCAACATGGGACGGTTTATGGAGTAAAGAGGTCATGTGTGCCACGTGTTTTGGTGCAGTGCTCTTTCTCTTTCCAACAAGCACTTTCCACCTCTGTCTGAACGACAGATACGTCATGAAACCAGACCCTGATGGCCCGGCGAGAGGCAATCACAGAACAACAAGAACAACACAATATACTGATTCTACTGCTTCGCGTGGTTCCCCCCTGATTTACTGCCTTGCGCGGTTACACCTTCATCTATTGCAACAACTGCAACACAATATCTGAACCTCAACGCGCTCCTCACCCTTCGCTCTACTTTCCAACGAGCAGTGTTGATCCTTCTTGTTTCTCAAGTCATATCGCCAAGGAAGTGGCGGTATTTCTCTGTTGATGCCCGTCCGTTATTGCATTTGCAACAGTTCGATGTTGGTAGTCGCGGAAGCCTTGGAGCCTTATTCCTCATCTTCATAATCCGTGGCTGCAGTAGACTGAAGGCCGATTGGCCCGCCAGAGCAGCTTATGGAGACCGGCGAAGTGGCAAAAGTGGCTGAAAGCATTGCAGTGAGCTTCCGTTGGTCGACAAGGTTGGAAATAGAGGTCAAGAACGGCACCAGCACTTCGACTGCATCTCTGCTATCGGACAGGGAGCCATTGAGGATGAGTAACACTTCGTTTCCCGACATGGACACCGCACAACCTTACAAAAGGCAGGCTTTGATGAGTACAGAGAGCGTGGCGGATGATGTTATTTCGCATGGCCAATGAGATAAGCACTAATTAATATCTATAGAACTCATGAGGTGATCCTATAGAATAGCAGAATACAACTTAGAGCCTGCTACATCGTTCATACGCTTGTCCCCTCCCAGCCCCAGGGTTCACTTCAATTGCACCATGATGCTTCAAACTCCTCCCCGACACCGCCTCACCCTCCAACTCACCGACAGCAACCGGCCAAATTGTGCGTAGCCATGAAGGCTGCTGCAGAGTGTTGTGGAAGATGTTCCGTCATGTTGATAGTATTCGAAGAAGTTACGTTGGGTACTTTCCCGTTGTTTATACCCTGGTGAAGAGTAAGTTGCGGCCTGCTGTCGGTTTTGCAGGTTTCGGTTGTAACGATAAGGCCTGGAGTCATTCCATGAATTGTTGTACAGAACGTCGGCTTTTGATGTCCTGAACCAAGGTTGGTGGATGACTTAGCCTTGCCGGAGTGGCTGCGCCCTAGCGACCCGTTCTTTGAGAGACGGGAGTCTGTCCTGCACCACATCTACCTTCAGGCCCTTAACTTCAGCCTCTTAGTCAGTCACATCCGCTGCTCATCATAGATCTCAACGAAATGGTTCGTTTTGGAGGATTCCCCCGGAGACTTCCAGGCTTTCAACAGCTGGCTGGGTCCCTCGCCTCGAATTTGGTTCTTACCTTGCTTCCAACCTTGAATTTACGAGTCCTCCTTAGACAAAAGAAGCATCTTCATATATGCATTTGCAACTTATCTACACTTGACACATCATTTAAAATATGTCCGACTACCTGTAGGCCCCGAAGCCCACTATGGGCCGCAACCGCGCTATTGCACACGATCTTGAGAATCTTCCTGTTGAGCTCATCGAAACAGTCATCAGAGAGGCAACCTTCGAACGGATCATCCCGTTATCCAGCTGGGCTGAACCGCAACTTACCCAAGCCCTCACGATAAGCCCCACCTGGAGACATCTGTTCGGAAACGGACGACTCGGCAAAAATGCCTTCGACTTACTGACAACTTGAGCGTATTGTGTCTCGACACTAAGCGTGAAGTGCGCCCATTCTTCGAATTCAGAGACATGTACGACGTCTCATTCCTCCAGAAGCAGTCGCGCCTAAGGATAGACGACGCCCATACCTTGCAACGTCGATAAATGGAGGTCCTCAGCGTCCAATTGCGCACCATCCGACCCTTTTCTCAGCTCTCCTTATTGGAGGGACTGGAGGCCTATCTGCCCGCTAAGAATCGAGCATTGTTCAAACAGCTCAGCGTTGCCGGACGATCGAACCTAAAAACGGACGAGCTGGAAATCGGCATCGCCCTGTACCAACGAGCGATAGCAAGACGCAGAGAGGACTTAGCGAGCGAGTTACGGCGCCTGGCGAGCCTGTATCAAGGCTTCCCACGGCTGATGAAGGCGCCCTTTGCCTTTCAGAACTCAAATCCGAGCGTGCACTATGTACATCGGCAGTTCCGCAGCCGAGCGCGCCAGCTCGAGAAGGCTTCTCTATCCTTATAAAACCGCGGCGACTGCCGCACCTTGATTCACGACGAGTTCCCAGCACTCGTGCCATACGACTGGACCCTACGCTTCTTTGTGACAGTGATGGAAGAAGGCCTGGTCCTAATTGATGACAAGTGTTGATTCATTCTTGATGACATGGCCTGCTGCTACCTCCGCGAGGTCGAGCATAGCGGCGAATTCCAAAACATCCGGACGGTAGGCACACCATGGTCGCTGTCTTTTTACTGGAGGACTTGCACAAAGGTCATGGCAAGGAAAGATCAACTGCTTCATAGCGGCGAAGGTACGTACACTGCGCACCCTGACATCGAGTTAACCTGGTGTGAGACGTTCGTGGAGGTAGTCGCTGGTCTGATTGTGAGGTTCCCCCATGCCGCCGAGGCAGTGCAGGCCAAGGGTGACCTAAAGGAGGCTGAGCCAGACGTCCTGGCGGAGCAGTTCGCAGATAAAATGGAACTGGAGTCTTGATTGTAGTCTGAATACCTCCTGGATGCGGTCCTCGATAGTGCGGCTTGCATTCAATCGATCTTTAAAGTGTTGATTGTACACTTCCTTGCAAAGTTGACAACTGTGATGTGAACTCGCTCTGGAGATGTGCACGATCAGAGCTGACGCTGCAGGGGAACGTGAAGTTGTGCTGCTACCTTGGGTCAGCAACCGGGTCTCGGGATGCGGAGAACGAAAACAAACAACACGGTGTTTGAGGCGCAAACACGGGTAGTTCTGCGCGAATCGCTAAGTTCCCAGGTTGGCGCCGAGCCTCAGCTGAGCCAAGCTGCGTCATGCGTGCCCAATCAAAAGCGCTGCAACTGGAGTCCGCAAATTTCCCGGATTTCGTACCCCGGGTGATCTTCAGCGCCGTTAATAAACACGCGGGTCCCCAGTCTCACTTTCACCCTTACACACCTGTCTCTCTTGACATTTTCCTTCACTTCTCCACACTCCTTAACTCTTGCAGCAAACATGCGCGTTTCAGCCGCACTCAGCATCGCCGTGACACTCGGCAGCACAGCTGCTCAAGACACCATCCTAGGTTTTAACTCCGGTGCCTCGGACGACAAGGGCAATGCGAAGAACCAGCAGGACTTCGAGCGCGAGTTCAAGGCTGCGAAGAGCCTGAACGGTGCGCCCGGCGAGTTCAACACTATCCGCCTGTACTCCAACATCCAGTGGAACACTCCTAGTACACCCATTGCTGCCTTCCCAGCTGCAATTGCGACAAACACAAGCCTTCTTCTCGGTATCTGGGCGTCTGGCACGGATAACATCGACAACGAGCTGAATGCGCTGACGGCGGCTCTCGATGAGCATGGTTCGAAGTTGGCGGATCTGGTAGTGGGCATTTCGGTTGGTAGTGAGGATCTGTACCGTGTGTCAGAGCCTGGTCTACGCAATAACGCTGGTGTTGGCAACAACGCCGACACTATCGTGCGCTTCATCAAGGATGCCAAATCGCGCCTCGCCAACACAGCGCTCAAGGACAAGCCCTTTACCCATGTCGATACTTGGACCGCCTGGGTCAATGGCTCGAACAAGGCCGTCATCGACGAGATTGACTTCCTCGCTGTCAATGCCTTCCCCTTCTACGAGTCCGAGCGCGATAATCAGATCAGCAACGCAGGGAGCCTGCTCAACAGTGCGTTGACTGCCACCGAGGGCGTCGCCGGCGGTAAGGACGTCTGGATCACCGAGACCGGCTGGGCGTACACTGGACCTGCATTTGGCGCTGCTGATGCCACCGTCGACAACGCGGGCGAATACTGGCAGGAGGTTGGTTGCAAGCTGTTCGGCAAGCGTAACGTCTTCTGGTATACTCTTCGTGACGCCAACCCAGACAATGAGGTCAAGTTCGCCATTACCGACAACCTCAGCACCACTCCCCGCTACAACCTGACGTGCCCGGCAGATAGCGAGGAGCTGCCAACACCTGCTCCTATCAGCAGCAACTCGACCACCTCAACTGGCAATGGCACCGGCAGCAGCAATGAAACCAACAGCGACAGCACCGCCAGTGGTTCGGCCAGTGGCTCCGCTAGCCCCAGTGCTACTGGTGCTGCTCAGGGTACAGGTGCAGGGTCCTTGACTTCGGTATCCATGGTCAACTCCATGGCTATGGCGCTATCAGTCATCTTCGCCCTCGCAGCTTGGGCATTGTAGATGTCAGACGTGACCCTAACTAGCTTCTAGATTCCCTTTTGTCAGTGTACAAGTAGGATAGGGCGTTTGGTATGTTCCAAGTAGTCAAAGGCTGCAGGTAGTCAATTGATTAAAATGACGTTGTGTCGTCCACTTCACCGTTCAACTGCCTAATGCAGGTGCGCGAATGACTACGTGACAAATGGGAACAATAGCAGGAACGATTGGGTTTGATGAGAGATGCTACGGCAGTGCAACAGATTGAAAGCACAGTGAGGTGAGGTGAAGTGAGTGTTGAAGGTTAAGCGCAAGGTCTGAAAGGAAGTTGGTGGAGTTTTGGGAAGGCGCGTTGTGGGGCACGATTCGTCACCAGCTTTAGCATCCCTGCGTCATCAATAAAACACGCTTGCAGCGCCACCAACCGCGACCTGATTCTTCAGTTCGAGCGTATGCTGTTCTCATGATCTATCTTCAATCGAGACAAGGGTTGTGCCGTTTTCTGGTCAGTCATCAGACCACAGCAGCAAGAAAAGGAGCAAGGCGCAAGCTGTCAGATAAGCTGGAATCATAGTGAACAGATCGAAGTTTAAAATTTTGCTACACCTGCCGGAAGCAGCTCAGTGAAGATGGCGGTATCGATTATGATTTCATCAGTCTTTTGCTGTCTCTTTGCATATGCCGGCCATGTACGTCCTTCTGTCCATCCTTTGCTTGTTTCCAAGCCATGTATCCTTTTCAAATCCATGCTTTCTACCCGTCTAGATGTCCTCTACTGTCTTCGTTCCTTCTCCAGTTCTTAGGACTTGCATGCTACAAGGTGTCACAACGCTGCCATGCCATCAGTGTTTATTGGGGTAGTGTCGCTCAATCGCCCACGTCCATGTCAACCCATCCTCAACCCTCCCTGTACTCCGGCACAGGACCCTTCCCCCACTGACTCCTCCTTCCCTCATAAGCCAGGCTGTTCATGTTCCTGATCCTCACCTCCGCCATGTAGTCCGCCTGCGCTACAGAGACTGGCTTGAACCCATCACCGCCTGGCTTGAAACTGGATATACGGTGAATGGCGTAGCCGCAAATGACAAGGCAGAGCGCGCCGAAGACGATGAGCAGCACTATGACAAAGAAGGGGAGTGCGTAGCCGGCGTCGTCGCGGGCGATCAAGGCGGGCATGATGATGAGTGGTCTGAGGTTGTGTTGACGTACTCAATAAATGGACGAGAGATGCGCAACGAGCGTGTGATGAGCAGAAGCTGAACTGAGGACAGTATGTTGGCTGAATCTGAAGGTTGGTGTGCAGGCTGCCGGTCTGCTAGGACAGTGATGAGAGGTTTGTAGTAGTTGGCCTGCGGTGTAGGTGGATGAGAAGCGTACGAAAGGTTTGTATGAAGTGTCGGATCAGGAGTAAGATGAACAGGCAGGCTTCTTCACATGGAATCCAGCAGGCTTATATACGTACCACTCTTCCCTCCCCAGGTCTGCCGTACCTACCGATATTTATCTCCTGAGTTCCTCAGTCGCAAACCGCAGCTCATACATTCCCATTTTTGGGATAGTATTCAACTGTATCATTACGACGATTGGTCCGTTCGGCAGGCCGTATGCATTCAGGCCTCCTGTGTAGCATGCTCGCACGTGACTTATGCGAACAAACCAATGAGAAGCGGATGCTGTGCGAGCAGACCAATCAGAGCGTGGTGAGGACTGTGTTGCTATAAACGGTTGTCACGAAGGACGCGAACTGATGAAACAAGCAGGAAGGAGAGGGCAGTATGGCGCATGGTCTTCTCTATATGTTAATCTGGTAATGCGTCGCTATGATGCTTATTCCTTTGGTGTAGGTGGAGCAAGAACGGCATCTGAAGTTTCAGATGTTAGTCAGCTAGCCACTTTAGTGCCGTTTCTGCGCCTCCTCGGACCTCAACATGTGCCTATTTCTTTCAGACTCACACAAGCATTATCAAGCGAAGGCGAGCCGCTCAGTTTGTTCATCCTTTGGTATCATGTCAACATTCACTC
Organism: Macroventuria anomochaeta; assembly: GCF_010093625.1. Classification (NCBI taxonomy): domain Eukaryota; kingdom Fungi; phylum Ascomycota; class Dothideomycetes; order Pleosporales; family Didymellaceae; genus Macroventuria; species Macroventuria anomochaeta. Next base: position 22,385 of record NW_022985380.1, read on the forward strand.
GTTCCTTACTCGCTTTATGCACCTCAATCGCTTGCGCTTGCCCCTGGCGAAATCTCTGCGGCTAATCAGCAATGTGGTTATAGCAGCCTTGAACAGCGCAACTATTGCCGGACAGTCAGCAAATAACGATGTTTTAATGAGTGGACAAACAGACAATGTTGGTGTTTGCTAGATATTGCATAGTTAGCGTGTTGATCTCGACCTACCTCGCAGCCACCAGTCTTACTCACAGGAGCGTATCCCTTCAGAATCCTAGCCTCCAGTCCAGGCACGCTGGCAGCCTTTGGCCTTTTTTTGCATCTTGCGATGATTTCCGAGCTTTGCGCAGATGCTCCTCCAGTCAAGCTAACCTCCGACCCAGACATTTCTGTAGTTGGTGTAAGGCAACAACATACTTTTGTTCGAAGAAAATGCGCGAACTGGCTCCACGCTAGGTTACCATTGCCTACACTAGCGCCGCCGCAATAGCCTTGCTTTTGGTTGTGGCCAACTGTGTCTTCATCTATCATCCAGATGCTACGTCTGCAGCCGAGCGTGAAGATTTAAAGCACGACCATCCAACAAGATCAATTCTGTCGATGAGTAATTATTATATCGGAGACTCGGTGCGCAGCGCGAATCGCGGGGCATTGAACTATAGAGCGAACGAGGTTTTTGCTTCAGGAACGCGCTTGCTCATGTAAGATGATCCCGATATCACCTATGTACCTGGCTGACCTGACCAGGCCATGCTCACCATGAGCGATTTTCAACTCGTTACCGGGCTCCATCCTTATCAGTGGTTTCCCACAGCTGGATACCAGGATCTCAGTGTATCATTGGCAAAGATTTGTGCAGCTGGCGTAGTCCTCAAGCATCACCCAACTTTGCTGTTTGACTGCACTTCGTAACTAGTTCCGGCGCAATACTCTCGGCTACTTCTGGAGGTTCCCGGGAAAGATTATCTTCATCATCATGCTCATTGTTTGTTGCCTTGATACCTACAGGTCACTATATGTGGGAGTCACAGACCATCGTATGTGGCGAAAGGAAAGGTGATAACATCAGACCGAAACCTACGGATCACGCCACCTATTACTTCAACCGCCACGAGGGCACGTGTACTGAGCACTCATGGTACACGTATACTTTCGAACGCGTCTTTCAAGCGAGTCAACAGCGCATGATCTTATCGGCTGTCTTACTATTCGGCTCCTTGCCGACATGATCACATCGAGGGCATTTGAGGTAGGCTTCGCGTCCAGTTCCTTTCTCGACAAAGACACTGATAAGTTCAGGTCTGGTGGTTGATCATCAGCTTCTGTTGGGGCGTTCTCAACCTGTGGATGCGGCCGACACTCAACGAAGAGGGCCACAACACGTGGACTTTCGGGCAAGTGATGGCTTTGCTAGTTGTCTTTGCACTCCTCATAACATTGATCGAAGGCTATGTCAAAGGTGAGTCGTCTTTGATTTTCGGCAGAATGATCAATGGCGACATTGACTAATGGTTGTTGCGGTATCGGTTGGTCCGTAAAAGGTCTGACTGTAGCCCTCCCTGACAGACTACCCTAGTCTAGTGTGTGAAAGGTCACTGGTCTGAGGTCAGGTATATAGTCGTCATCTCCCAGCTAGATAGCAATTCAGCACAGTATTCCATCGACCCGATAGTTCTACGTTATCGTTTACCGTAGCTATCAGTATATGTTTGCCAGCGGTCCGCTGCACTGATTGTCCCGCTCATTTGGTTAGTTCGGTTTGCTTCCCCAACTCTTCACTGCTATCCCCTTCTACTATATAGTCTCGATCGATTCCAGCCAATAGCTCAAAAGATCAATAAATAAAAATCATCTCAGCTCTTCCACAGTAGTTCAGGGGTGTCACTTCCGTCAATGACTCCTATGCGTCTCAGGTTTTGAGAGAAGTGGACTTTCCCGTTGATTCTTGAAGGAAGTGCGCTGCTTGGTATCGCGAGTGACAGAGGCACTCTCCAGGCCGCCTCCCAGAGATCACCGAAGACGTGATCTGCGCTAGTTACATTGGCGACGGCAAGGTTGCAAACGACAAAGATACCTGTCCTGGTGACAGCGGAGGCCCTATCATCGATACTAATACCGATTCTCTGATCGTAGTTGTCTCCTGGGGTTCTCTGGAGTGTGGAGAAGATGAGTTCCTTGGTGTGTATGCAAGGGTGGGAACCTCCAGAGGCCTCACCGACAAGCATCTGGGCGCATCGAACCGTTTCTGATCTTGTTGAACCGAACCAAGCTTCATAGATGCTGTGGCTCAGCGGGATATGGGTGGTATTGGATTTTTGTTTTGATAGGTTAACTGACATCGGTAGCTTTACGGATTGGGGTTTGTTTGTTGCTATCGTTCGAGCTAGTTCAAGGCCATCACCCGATGGTATGCTTCGATCTTCGTGCGATAAACGGCATGCGTGAGTCCTCCACATCGAAGCAAGCGGATTATCGAGGCGCAGCATTTGTGACAAGTCAGGCTGCTTCAGACCCAGCCAACACTGAGGGTCGAGCCACAGTAAGTTCTTCGTAATGCGAGCGGGGCGCATCCATTCTTCGTGTTGCGACAGCTATGGCCGAGTTGAGATCACAATGGCGGCATTCAAACTATCACAACCCTCATGATTAAAGCATTTGATACACTTAAATTCTACAACCGCCCGGAGAAGCCGAATCGACTCCATGGAACTAAACATTGACTATCAGTATCCAGAGCTAGAAGCCTTTGGAGATGCTCTTCCGGGACAGGCCTTCAAAGTTTCTTCCTCTGGATCCAGCATCAGTCTATGGACCGCGGAAAGTGAAGTTTGTCTCCCGTCTCTTGCATCAACACGATCAGTCTCAGATATTTCTATCAAAGTCGTCTACGGTGTAAGTACTTTGCTGAAGTAAAGGTGTATTGATTTTTAAGGATGGAGGATCTCCAATGTTTGGAAAGTATATATACTAGTAAAGTTAGGTGGCAGGTACAAGCCATGTCATAGTACCTCCTTCTGGTACGATGATAACCCCTTCCAACATACTTATACGTCAGTCATTCAATACCAGTCGCGTCAACACCTTAGAAAACCTTGAAGACAAGACACTGACACAAGAATGAATTTAACCTTGACAACTTTGATGATATATATTGTGCACAACTCACGGCTTTCGTCAATGTTGAACTGCAAATAATCGCCATAATTGCCGCGCATAGTACTATGACGTAGTTGTGCAATTTGCGGCGATCACTTCTAGCACCGCAACCCAAGACCCGCCACAACCACCACCTCCATGTCGGAGAGAACGCCGAAATGAGCTCTTCAAGCACAACGCTGGGATCGTCCCCACGAGTAACGATGATGATGTGAGGGGACGGGACGTTTTACCCCGCACATCTGGGGTAACATGCTGGTATATCCGGGTTCGTATACCCAGCTTCCCCAATAAGGACACCAAGTCGGAACGGCTGCTCATAAGCACTCTGTCTTCGCCAGACTATGGCTCTTATGTAGGCTTGTACTGCTTGCACTTCAGGAGCACTCAGAAACGCCACCGTCAACATGGAAAAATCTTCGAAGCCTGTAAAGAATGAACACTTCGAGGACGCAGACCTCAAACACCATGAAGAGACGTTACAAGATCAGGAAGAGATTGAAATCAACGATGCGGCGGAAAACAAAAGGCTTAATCGACGGCTTGACTTGCGCGTCTTGCCATTGTGCTGCTGGGTCTATCTTCTCAACTTTCTCGACAGAGGTACGTTACTCTACTTCAAATAATCGCATGTATGGCCAGCATGTCTGATTTTCGCTAGGCAATATCGGAAATGCTCGAGTACTCAACGCTGAGACCAACGACGACATGCTTCAAGTCACTGGTTTGACTCCTCACGGCTATGCCCTGACCGTCACCCTGTTCTCTGTGGCTTATGCTGTGTTCGAGATCCCTAGTAACTGGGTTATGAAACACTACATCCGACCGTCAATGTGGTTGGGCATTCTGCTTTTCGTATGGGGTGCTTTGACGATTGGCTTTGCAGGAGTCCAAAACACCGCTACGATCATCGTGTTGAGATTTCTGATCGGAGCTTTCGAGGCAGGCTTCTTTCCAGGTGGGCCTAGCAATTCCAAATTAAAACAAGACAAAAACTAATTGATTAGGTATCGTGTACTTCATCACCATTTGGTACCGCTGGAATGAGCGCGCCGTCCGAATCGCCCTTGTCATCGCATTCTGCAACCTGGCAGGCGCCTTCGGGGGCGCCATAGCATACGGTGTCGGTCACATCAACGGCGTAGCAGGTCTCGAAGGCTTCCGGTTGCTCTTCATCATCGAAGGAATCATTACCCTGCTGTCTGCCTTCCTCCTATGGTTCTTCTTACCAGACTACCCTGCTCGGGCGAAGTGGCTTAACAGTGCCGAGAAGAAGTTCGCTGTCGACCGCCTGGCCGAACGAGGTGGTGGCTACAATCGAGAACATGCTACACGTAAAGAGATCCTGGATACATGCTTCAGCCCGCGCATGTTGCTACATTACATCGCATACATCGCAGATGTCGTTCCCCAGGGCTCCTTCACCTTCTTTACTCCGACCATCGTTACTGGTCTAGGTTATCAATCGATCCACGCACAACTCCTGACCGTCCCGCCCTGGGTCGTGGGATTCTTTGTCGCCATCACGATCTCGTACACAGCCGACAAATTCAACGCTCGCGGCTGGCACATTACCACATTTTCGTTGATCGGCGGTGCAGGCTGGCTCACCGCTGGTCTGCTACCAGCCGATGCATACGTACAACGTTATGGCTGCCTGTGCCTTGCTGCTGCTGGAGCTTTTCCGTGTGCGCCATCGTTGACCAATTGGGTAACCTGCAATACACCCAGCTTTTTGACCCTGCCATTAGCTATCGCGGTGAACAACTCCTGCGCTGGTATCGGGCAGATCATTGCGCAGTGGATCTGGAAGAACAACGAGCGCAACAAGGGCTTTCCAACTGGTAACTTTGTGTGCGCGGCATGTAGTTTTCTGGTCGCTGCTATCGCTACCACGCTGAGGCTCTGGTATGGAAGGATGAACAAGCTCGAGAGGTCGGATAGTAGAGGTGACCAAAGGATTTGGGCGCTGTAGCGGGTGATATCTGTCGTCGCGCTCGCAGCCGAATACAAGCTTATGTAGAGTTCAGAATGTTTATCTACAGATAAGCTTGGCTTCATACATTACTTGCCAACCGCGTATTTAATATTGATCTGACTGTAGACGCACTGTCGAGTCATCAGGAACAACTTACAATTTCATTGACGCGTACGTCGTGGTCAGACGGGTCCATCAATTGAGTCTCGAATGAGGACTTCCTTTCTGCGTTTGGCCGGTGCATCATCCATTTGATGCAAGCTTCCGTTTGATTACTTGTTGAGAAGTTTGTTGTCATGCTTTAGGAGACGATGCTGTTCAGATTTTGACGGCCAGACATCATCGAGTAGTTCTTGGCACGGGATTCAAATTCCGTGGAATTTCTCAATGCCAGACCAGCATATTTCGTTGTTGGACCACGTCATTTTCTCCAGCCATTCGTGCCTCTGGTTTGAGAAAACAATGACCAGCCTTTAGTTCTTCGGTTTCTCCGGGTTCTTTGGGTTCTTCGGATTCTTCGGTATCCTGGTCGCAGCAAAATCGCAGGAGAGATGATCACTGATGAATGAAGCCCATACCCGCATTTGGCAGGTGCGATCGATCCTTCTTGAGCTGCGCGAGAGCCTTCTTCCAAAATTCTCCCAAAGTTCTTCCAGACCCTTGCATGACGTCACGGCTACATGTTAATCTTCGCCCCACCACAACCGCAAGCACGCAAGCGCAACTGTAATCGGTTACAAGGGAAAATCAAGTGCAAATAGATTACATTTGACGACATCAAGTCAAGTGTAGATAAAAGCCTGGCGTTCGCTCGATTGACTCCATCAACTTCACAATGGCACCCAAGATCTTTCTGTACGTGATCAACGCCCGTGCTCGCTTGGACTACTAACGCCAATCGTAGCACAGGCGCAACAGGTTACATCGGCGGTGACACGCTTTACGAACTTTACAATAAACATGCAGACTATGAGATCGCTGCTCTCGTACGATCAAGCACGTGCACCATACAGTCGATGTTCGAACTTGGTACTGACAAAAACAATAGAGGAGAAGGGCAAGCCTGTAAAAGATGCTTTTCCAAAAGTTCGCCTCGTGATTGGTGATCTGGACAGCTCAAATCTCATCGAAGAGGAAGCCGCGAAGGCTGACGTAGTTATCCGTATGTCTCAAATCAGTCTGTATCGGGCTGTAAACTCATATGTTCACAGATACCGCTGATGCCTCGGACAACGAGCCTGCAGCGAAAGCCATCGCCAAAGGTCTCGCTTCCGGCCATTCAAAACAGAAGCCCGGATTCTGGCTCCACACCGGCGGCGCCGGCATCCTCTGCTGGGAGACCATGCGTGACGACAAGAAACTTGGGGAGCACTCGGACCGCGAGTACAACGACTGGACTGCCGTGCAAGACCTCACCGGCCTACCATCGGACGCCTTTCACAAGAACGTCGACGACCTGGTTCTGAACGCTGGCTCCGACTCCGTTAAGACAGCAATTCTCTGTCCACCCACCATCTACGGCCGCGGCCGAGGACCATCGCACACGCGCTCACGTCAGGCGTACGAGCTAGCTCATCTTATCTTAACAGGCGGATATATTCCCATCATCGGCCAAGGGAAAGCGCGCTGGAACAACGTCCACGTCGCCGATCTCGCCCAACTCTTCGTCCTCCTCACCGAAGCCGCTGTCTCAGGAAAGACGGACGCCGAACTCTGGAACGAGCAGGGCTACTACCTAGTCGAGAACGGCGAGCACCTCTGGGCCGATCTTGCGCGCAACATGGGTAAGAAGGCGGTCGAGTTGGGATTACTGAAGGGCGAGTTGGAGGAGCAGAGTCTGGGCAAGGATAAGGCGATTGATCAAGCGGGGTTTGAGGCGGTGAGCTGGGGCTTCAATTCGAGGGGTAAGGCGGAGAGGGCGAGGAAGGTCGTTGGGTGGAAGCCGACGAGTCCGAGTATTGATGATACGCTGGATGAGATTCTGAAGGATGAGAAGAGCAGGATTGATAAGAAGTAAAGAGCAAAGAGAAGACAGAGCAAAGCGCAAATAGGATGTATCGGAAGTTCAACGCATGATCAAGTGATGCAGAACGCGCACAATATAGCTATCCTCTGTAAACCTCCAGCTTGTAGCTCTCAAATCAGAGCCATCCTTAGGATCATGCAAACCAGCACAAATCCTACACTAGCTACAAAAAAGAAAAATTAAACAAAGCCACCCTAATCAGAGCCGAACCCTTCGAAACACTTCTCGTAAACTAAGGTGCTCACACTACCTTCAGCACCATATCAAGTGAGTAGAAAGCCGTAGCATCATCAGAGACATAGGTCAAGACCTGACCGACAAGCGCAATTCTGACTAATCCCAGCACGTAGACGCAAACCTGCTTCACTGGCAGCCTCGTTGGAATTGCTTGGAGTAGCAGCTTGTAATCTTGAATTGCTCCGAGAGTAGGGCCATTTGTCGTTCTAGTTTGCCAATGCGTGCTTATGTTTGCTCCACACATGTGTCGGAGGTGCATTGAGTGAGCGTCAGCTCTAAGGAGGAGGATTGTAAGGTTATTGGATTAGGGTGGGGCTGACTTAGTCGGCGAGGCGACACGGAGTCTACTCGCTTCCGTCTACCACGGTTCGCTTGCTTCGTGCGCGAAGACGGGCTGATGAAGTTGTACCGGATTGATCTCCTCTTCAGACCACGCACTGTTTTTTTAAAGCGCCTCGGTGACAAGTTGTAAGTGTCTGACCTTTTGTTCTAGTTGAGAAAGTCTAGTGTCAACGTATAAGTGATGCGCTTCAAGTGTTCTGACTCTTTCCTCAAGCAAATGTTAGTGTTCTGTGTTTGCGTCAGCGAGAGAATTATGGTCCCCAGATTCAAGATCTGATTCAGTTGATGCGCTGAAACAATTGTATAACTTAGATAAACCTGAACACACTACAGATTTAAGATTGTCTTGGCCGTTATGCTGCTCGACCAGTTTGCCGTTTGATGATACCTGCTTCTCTGAGGTCTCTATGAAAGAAAGAGGAGTATAAAGGATGACCCAAACAGAGCAGCTGGCGATGAACGCTGTTGTGTATTGAGTCACCTCTTGACTGAGTATGTAGACCCTGGAGTACTCTTCAGCATTCGTTTTGCCTACAGTTTGTACTTTTGTGTACGCCGCAGGGTGTGCTACAAGACCGATGATCGAAATGACCGGTATGGTCTGGGCTCCTAAGTGCTTGTACTTTTAAACGATATCCCAGTCTGCGTGATGTCTCATTGCCAACTTTTGAGCTTTGCTGATTCAGACAAAGACTTTGTGCAGTTACAAAACACTGGAGAACAATAACATCGTGATAGTCCGGTACATAGCAGGTATCAGTAACTTCCAATTTACCGTATGCTACACATTGCGCCGAGGGAGGTATTTCTCATGCATTTAGCCCTGCTGGTTCCTGCCACGAATTCGTGCTCTTTGTCGTCTGTCTGTAGCGTATCTCAAAAGCTGCATTAACATTGTGCTCTACCGTGATGTTCTTTGCCTACTCGGATTGTAATTGTACTTGGGTGTGCTAGTCTCCGGTCTACTCAGCCTGCTGTTGGCCCTGCGGTCGGTAGACGCCTCACCACAGGCGGCGTAGCAGCCGGTAGGCAAGCTTGCAGAGATTACAGGACAAGACGAGGATGACGCAGAGCGCAGTAAACCCACACATCAGGTCCGCCCTCACCGTCACCTCCTCTTTCACATATTTAATGGTCTCCGTTACTTGAGCCCTTGCCACCTGAGCAGCACAACTCGTCGCAGTTGCCTTGTACCCGCGCATCTTCACCGCATATCCATTCCGCTGCTGAATTCAACTCCATCAGTGGCTTTGCTCGACACCGTATTTCGTGGATACGCATAAGACCGTGGAGTTGGTCGACTGCGCGCCGGCACAGGTTGGGTGATTGACCTACTTAGTAGGAGTGAAGCGTCGATTAAGATAGTGGAGCGATAAAAGTATTGTATGGTCACGTATTGAAGACCATTCCTTTGTTAGTTGGAGTGTGCCTTCCACTTTGATCTGTGATAATTGCGACAAAGTTTTTAATTAATTCAAGCATCTTGCACTTGTGTAGCTTTGGTGAGTCTAAGTTTATCAGTGATGCATAATCTCACGCTACATGTACCTCTACCAGGTATGCTCCGCTAAATCTCTTCCCATGGTTCCTCAGCAAACAGTCGCTCCAGTGCCGTTGTCTCGTTATCTAAATCAGAGCCACAAACAGAGTCATTTGTGGAAGATGTGACTGTGGATTCAGGCGCAAGTGATGGGGTTGAGCAAATGGTCGGTGTATTCACTTCCAATATTGAGCCTTGCTCGGGCCCCTGGCTTTGGCGGAGTATCTTCCTCCCGTGTTGGATGTATAACTGCTCTTGCGAGGTGAATTTCCTCGGGTTCAGATTTTCTCGGTCTGGAAGGCATGCATAGTCATCGCCTTCTTGAGCTTCTGTGAGCTCTGTGAGCGCCCTCGGTAGGAAGCCAAGATCGTGCTTCTCCTTGAACGTCAAACCGAGCATCTGATTACCGTCCTTGAGGCTGCTGCACCTGGATATATCCAGTCTTTGAGCGCGCTTCAGATGCCAGACGGCAGCCAGGAGGTCGTTTATACCTGCACAGGCGTGTCCTGCCCAGTGCTCACACCGGGCTTGTAGGCCTTGGTCTTGTACACCTTCCGCCATCTGTACAGCTTTGCATGCCAGCCGCCTCATGGTGTCGTAATGCTGGTCTATCGTCGCTCCTCCGTCCTTGAACCAGGGCTTACCTGTGATGCTTTGGATGGTAGACTGAAGCACCTGACAGCGCATCAGCATGATTTGGATCAGGGTGCAACGCAGAGCAGCGATAGGGCCAGGTTGCGCCTTGACGCGGGCTACGATGTCTGATCGGTATTCTTGAGAATCATCGCTGTGTGCAGTACCTACCCACTCTACTATTGGGTCACCCCCTTTAGGACGCGAGAAGATAGGAGAATCTTCGTCTATTGACTCGGTCTCCGCTGACGACAGCAGATAAAAATCGCTTTGATGATCGACGTGATTGCCACTGAAAGGGCGGGCGGCGAACGCGAATGCTGACTGACCCGTCGGAAGTAATTGATGCTTGCAAGTATTCATTGGCAAGGTGCTGTTGTGGAATAGTCATTACAAAGCCAGTAAGGGAGTAACTCTTAGGGCGAAATAAACGTTTAGTCCGTTCGTCTCACTGATGTGTGAGACTTTGTGTAAGATGCTGCCTGGTCGAAGTTGAGTACGCACAATGTTGGGTGGATCATTAACATACTATATTTAAATCAACATTCGTCAGACGATAGTAGACTACGTACAATGAAGATAGTGAACATTCCTGGCGTCCCACTCTTACTCCAGCTGAACCGAGTCTCTATCGTTCGCTGGTTGATCAGGGCCATGCGACGGTCATTGGTACGATGTGAAACAGTAGCTCCAAGCCGGATCAGACCTCGTCAGTCTTTGACGATAAGTCAGTCTTCGAAGATACCCACCGATGCGGGAGCGGCATTCGCTTCGCCTTCTGAGTGGCACGGAACTTCAGTTGAGCACTTGTGCGCCGAAGCCTCCCCTGCAGACCCTGTCAATGAAAACTTGCAAGCGAAAAAGTATTGTCCCAACTCACATGTGATGAGCCAACGTTCAATTGCGCAAGGAAGCTGTCGGTCATTGAGCGGTTCTCGTCAAACGCGGAACGGCGATTCGGGAAATGGAGCAGTTCCAGTTCGTCATCGCAGGACTGACGATACTCGTTGGCTCTCTCGAAAAGCAGATTGTCCTCGCTGACCGCCCTGAATGCGTCTCGCGCTTGGTGAAGCATCCGGAGTTGGTAGTAGTAGATGCCTCTCTGATACTGTATCCTCGGCAGCAAAGGCTGCAATTCCGGCACACGGTCGCACAGCTCGAGTGCTTCACTGCAGGCTGCGAGGGCGTCGTAGAGCGAGTCGGGGCCAGTCGCCTGTAGGATGCTGCTCTTCAGTAGCAGTCCTTCGGCCCGAGCTTTGGGGCTCAGTGGGCCGCGCAACAGTCTCTCAATCTCGATCAGAGCCGTGCCGTAGTTCTGCTGTGAAGCAAATTGCTGTACACGCTTGAAAATGGGGTTGCCGCAGTCCTCTGAAGGTCTGAGTCTCCAGCTCATGTCGATGCGGCTTGGCGAAAGGACGATTGCGGTGCCGAACGTTTGGCTATCGGCGACGTCGTCGGTGCTGTTCGCCGTAGGCGGGCGATCGTGAGGTACTCCATCAAGACTCAGATGTAGGCGACGATATTGAACACGCTCATTCTCCAGCTCCGCTTGTGTGGCGAAACAGATGTCTTGGAGTTCTCGCAGACGAGCCGTCTGCGCCTCGAAAGCGGCCTTGTACTGGAGTGCGACAGCTTCCCAGGTGTCTCGGTCAACTTTAAGCTGGTGCACGGCCTCTACCAGATCGGCAGCATGGTCCATTGCGGTGGGCGGTGGCGTAGTAATGTACTGTGTGGGTAGTTGAATGGGTGTTTCGTTGGTGAAGAGATGAGGATGCCACGCATGATGAGGTGAGGTGAGCCAGAAGGCAGGCAGGAGCCAGCCTGTGCCTGCCCCGAGGGCAAGCGCAGTCCGCAGCCATGACGAGCTTGCAAACAACCAAGATCCGTCCCGCATTCTAGGCGTGCTTAGATGTTGAAGCCACCGTGCTTTGCAGCTTCGACAAAGCGCCATAAGCCCGCTTCTTCGGCCGCTTTTTTAACAGATGCAACTTCACTCAGATCTACCGGACGATTGATGTCTGCATATCTCACATCCTTCTTCGTACTCTCCGGAGCTTGCGCGCCGCCCGGATCGACAACGTTGCGTTTATCCTTGCCGCTGCGACGCTCTTTGCCAACGTGGGCACGGGGGAAGTATTGCTCCATAATGTGCACCATGATGTCCTTGGAGACGTTTTCCGCGAGCCATCTCATAATCGCTTTGCCTTCATCTTCCATCCCTGGCATTACGAGGTGTCGCACCAAGACGCCCCTCTTCGCGATGCCATCGGCTGTGAAGCAGAGATCTCCAACCTGTGCATGCATCGCCTTGATACTCTCCATGGCCGTTGCGGTGTAGTTGTTCGCCTTCAGCAACCTCTTGCTGGTGCTGTCCTTCCACACCTTGAAGTCTGGCAAGTAGATGTCTACCAAGCCGTCTAGCAGCTTCAGGCTCTCCAGCGAGTCAAAAGAGGATGTGTTGTAGACGATGGGTATCCGCAGACCGAGCTCGCGAGCGTGCAGGATGGAGAGGACGACTTGCGGGACGACATGTTCGGGTGTGACGAGATTGATATTGTGGCATTTGCCTACGTCCTGCAGTTTCATGTACCACTCGGCGAGCTCTTCGGGGGTGAGGTCGAAACCGTTGCGCTGATGGGCAATGTCATGATTCTGGCAGAACACCTGGAAAACGTTAGGTATGCCTGGAGTTACGCATCGAATACAGCAAATACACATTCAATAGTCCACAGATGTAGGTGTTACATACGCATCGCAGGTTGCAACCGGAGAAGAAGACGCTGCCAGAACCGTTGTGGCCTTGGAGACATGGTTCTGCACGAACAATCAGCGATTGTACCCCGACTTCCGATATACAAGCAGCTGATGATAAGTTTGCATGCCTTCTCCAAAATGCGGCGCGACCGTGTTGACCTTGACCTTCTCCGCGCCAATCAAGCAGACGCCTGTCTTCTCGTAGCGATTGACTCCGCACAGTCTCGGACAAAGGTTACAGTTGCTCAAATGCGCGTATGCTTGGGATCGTTTCTTGGATGCGTCTACAGAGCTGATCAGGTGATAGCGCTGGGTGTAATCGTCAAGAAGCCATGGCGGTGCAAGGTGGAGGGCTCGACGCGCGGGGTGATGGGGAGCTGCAAGGGTACATCTCAATGTGGATCGAAGTCGTGGTAGCAAACCCATGTTGCACAACAGTCTGTAGACATTGGTGGTAGCTGACAACTGCGAGCTCTGGTGTTGGTGGAGGTGGGATGAAGCCCATGCCTGCAGCATGACGTAACGTGCTTTGTCGAGGCACGCAGCGCGCGCGCCTTCCAACACTTCGGCCTCACCACTAACCTGTCTGTCGCCACCTCACTTCGTTAAAGATCTCACATCAATGCTCACAACACAGAGACGCGGAAGTTCTCTGTTTCATATCCAAAATGGTAGCCGTGTTGCTAGTCGCAGTGGCCGCAGTGAGAAGTCTGATTCGTTTACGGGGCAGCAGACGCGTAATTAGCTGGAAGTTGAACTCCCCTTCCCTCTGCTAGTCAGGTCGAGTGATGGGACCCCACGATTTACCATAGCTTGTAAGCTTTGGTGTACACTAACCCTGCATCAGTAAAGTATGACCAAGCGTTTTTGCACGACGTTCATCAAGGCCAGCTAGGAAGTTTGTACCACTGTTCGAGCAGGTCTTCATTTGATTACGAGAGTTCAACCTTGGAACCCTTCGTAAGCCTGTTCATTCGGTTACACGTTCAGAATGGTCGGCCATCCCCCGGACACAATGTCATGCTACTTGGCTGTCGTCGACTGCTGCGTTTTCCCCCGAGACACTTCTACCACTCCAGCGCATACCTGCCAATATTCTCGCCTACCCCAAGGAGCGGCTGTAATGTCGACTCACTGCAGCTATCCGCACGGCAAGATCCACAAGTCATGCCCGATCAGTGAACTTGAGGATACACCCGTCGATACCGTCAAGTACAACACGTGATTGACAGCTTCGCAGTTGCAGTAGTACTGCAGATATTGGTTTCCTCGTTTGAATACGGCAAGATAACACGAGCCAGGCTCGATTGGGTAATAGTGATGGCTGTGTACTCGCTCAATTGATCGATCAGCAAGGCTCAGTCTCTCTTAGTGGTGACCGGAACTCTACCATTGGATCCATACGGATACGGCACCGGACCCAAGGCAAGTCTACCTGAGCGTTGACTCCGGTACAGACTTTCATCACGTCGTACCAAGGCCTCTTCCAGGGCAATCACATCGTCATGGCCATGTCCGGACCGCTTTCCGTCAGTTGCGCAGTGCTGCTTTGCACAGCAGCTGCCCAGGTATAAGTATAAGCTGTTCATCTCTAGTTTTATACCTCAGCACCGTCAGGCTGAGCCTCCATACCGCCAGCAGCTATTTGTATCACAAACTGATATTCTGTCTCCAAACATGCACGCACTAGCTCTTCTCCCCATCCTTTTCGGCCTGCCGTCCCTGAGCGCGCTCGTCAACAGGCAGTTCCCACACCTCATCATCCCAGTCGACGCCAACGCACCCAACCGTGCCTACGGCACACAGCTAACCGGCTCCATCACCCAGCAGGTATGCATCTTCACACCAACTACTCATCCTTACTAATACGTCCCAGAAATACACCGAGATCTCCTTCGACGTCCCCTCGAACGACGCCCAATGGTGCCAGCTGCATTTCTACATCAACACCAACCCGACCAAAGGCGCACCCTGGTCGCTTTGGGGCCAGGCCCCCTATCAGTTCAACATCTCCTCTCTCCCACCGACCATCAACAAGGATAAGGACACTTGGAACAGCAGGCCGCAGCCCATCACGACAGTCGCTACGGTCACACTTAGTCACTCTGGCAAGACGACCATCAGTGGAGGGACTATTTACCCCTGCCCGAAGGGTCAAGTTGCGCAGTTCTTGTTGCATCCGGCGAGTGATGATCGGGACTTCGGGCTTTCGTGGTTCGAGCTGGATTATCCGGCGGAGGAGGGTGGGCCGCACGGGATTGTGTTCGATATGCTGAAGTAGAAGATGGAGAAAATTCGCGCTTGGACACTGATGTGCATGTTAAAGTTCACAGTTGTGATCGAATAATCAACCGCCATACAATCGAAGAAGATTACCTTGTTTCATCCACACGTTCCTCATGATGTGTAGTTTCCTCTAGTTCATGGTAAGCAGACAGCACGATCACGAACAGGTTCAAGCATAGCACAGCGTGTAGAAAGTCCACCTGAGTGGAAAGATCCATTCATGACTGAAGTGTATATCTACAAGAGAATAGAAGCATCACCGCTACAACTTTTCAACAACCGGTCGTCTAAGCCTAAGCTATTTACTTAACCGCGGAAAGCGCGGGCGTGGGTGCGCGAAGTGCGCGCAGCAATAGCACGGCGGAGCTTCTGGACAGCGCTGGAGCCAGCGTTGGCCTCGAGCCAGGAGATGAACTGCTCGATAGTGAACTCCTCAGGAAGGGTGGAAGAGCCAGCGGAGCCGGTGGCAGTAGGGGTAGCAGGGGCGGCGGAGCTGGCAACGGGGGTAGCAGCCTCGGTGGAGGAAGCGACAGGAGTGGCCTCAGCGGCAGCAGAGGTAGGAGCAGCGGACGAGGCAGGGGCAGCAGTGCTGACGGGGGCAGCAGAGCTGACGGGGGCAGCGCTGGAGACGGGAGCAGTGCTGTTGCCGGAGCCAGAGCCACCACCCATGGTAAAGTCGATGCAGGACTCATAGGTCTGGTCGATGGAGGCGGCATCCCAGTACCACTGGATCACGCAGTCACCCTTGTTGGCGCACTCGCTGCTGACATCGGGCATAGTGATGTCGAACGAAGTCCAGTCGGGGTGCTCAGAGATGGGGGAGGAGGTGAGAGCGTACTGGTCCCAGCTGATGAGGGGCTCGCCAATGACCTTGTCAGTCTTGACGCTGACGATGGAGACGTTGGCAACACCGTCGTGGGGAGCACGGATCTCGACCTTCATGGGAATGACCTGGCCAGCGGTGTACTCGAAGATCTCACCGGCGTCGGCGAAGGGGACACCCTTGCACTGCCACATGCGGCAGTCGGGGTGGGAGCCCTGCAGGTTCTGGAGAGCACCCTGGACGTTGCCGTAGTGGTCGGAGCTCTGCTGGTTGTAGACCTGGTCACCGCAGGCAGCCTTGAGGCCATCGCCGGGAAGACGAGGGGAGGGGGAGGAGATGAAGCCGTGAGCGGCGACGGAGGAGACGAAGCCAGCGAGGGCAACAGCGGCGGAGTAGGACTTCATTTTGATGGTTGGTTGTTGGGTTGAAAGGTTGTTGGTAGAGAGTGTGATGAGAAGCTAGCTTCTTTGAAAGAGTGTAAAGAATGAGTGTGGTAACAACGAATGTCAAGGTCACAGACCTAGGAAGCAAAGAAGCTGATGAATTGGAAGAGGAAATTGATGTTTGGGCAAAACAACAGGAAGAGCAGTGTCAGACGCCTATATACGCCCTCTTTCATAATGAATCATTCCTTCCATGCCGTGTTGTGGGTCGTTCATTAAACATTCGAAACTGAGTCCCGATGGAGTGCAGCCTCGTGAACAACGCTTGCCTGTGTTCTCGCCCAGGACGTATGCCCACTTCTGGGATATCTGACATGGCGGGGAGCCTCATCCGCTGCTTGGCCGGGTTACTCCACCAGTAAGAATGCAGCTCCGGAATGACTAATATCGTAGGATGAAGATTAAGGCGGAAGGCCAAGGAGGGGCGTTCCCGCGACAGCGGCCACCATGCACTGTGGCAGATGTCTAACCTGTAAGGGACATCTAGGCGAATCGTTTCATCTGGTCGAAGCGCCCAAAGACCTGGGTTGAAACGGTCGCGAGCATGTGGGCGGTTTCATCTGTGATGGGGTCAATGCGAGAGGCGGAAAACGGCAGATTTCGCATGATTCGGCGTCTCCACCAACAAGTTCGTCCTTATCGCAGGCGCTTGACATGCATCACACCGCGCGCTTTGCTTTGCCTGTGCCGGAAGCGAGATGGAGATGCTTTGTTGTTCGAAGAAGAGATGGAGAACGATGCAGAGGCGTCGAGCTGTCTCCTGTCACGAACCGGGAACTAACCTGTTTAGCGCTAGGTAGATCCGCTGTCTGCAAATGAATCGAAAACCTACAGGTCAATCCTCCTGAATCCTTGATCAAGATACACGCTGTAGCCTGAGAAGATGATCACAAAGTCTGGAATCGATGGTGAGGTACGCAAAATTCTGAAGCTCAATCGTCTTCGCTTTATATGCAAATTAGGAAACAGACCTTCACGCAAGCACATTCGAGGTGTTTTGAGGCAGATTTACTGTCTTCGTATACCGTACAGGATCAATACTTCTCGGTATTGTCGAATCTCGCTTGGTGTTGTCAGTGCTCGTGGATATGACAGAAGTCTCGGCACGGAAATGGCTGACTTCAGTGGGGCCGCCCCAGCATCACTCCTTCCATCTGCTCGATGTTCCCCACCGCCAGCGCGCTCCGAAACACTTCAATAAAGACCCGTTTTACCCGAGCAAAATGAACAGAATCAATGACCTCACCGCTCTTATGGTTCGGTATCGCTGACAGACCAGACCAATCTCTCCATACTGACTTCTTTGCGCCGAAGCATGTCCATCGCTTTTTGCGCTCTTTCCAACAACGTCGCGCCTTCGACAATTTTCTGCCTTTGTGGCTCGACAATGCGCTCTTTCAGCATCGTGGGCATAATGTCAGGTTGGAGGTGGTATCTGAAGAATTCGTTCTCCGGAACGTCAGCCTTTGCGCATCCGCCACTAATCGCCAGAGAATCATGGATACTTACGTCTAAGTAGAAGTGTGTTCTAACGCCTCGAGCATCGACACCTGCCTTCCAGTCTGCCGCCTTCTTGACGTCCATCTCGTACTCAGGAGCTTCTACCTCGGTCGAGTCTCGCACAATGACCGGCAGCAGTATAGCAACCTTCGCGCCGTCCCTTGCGACCTGGGAGATGGGTGCAATGCTTCCATACTTGCTTCCAATGCAGTCGAAGATCAGCGGGATGCCAGTTGCACCGCCCTCTTGGAGTAAGGAGGCCACGATGTTCTGGTCATTGTAGTCGAACAGAGCCTTCGCACCAAGGTTGCGCAACTTGTCATGCTGCTTGCGGGAGGCAGTGGCCAGGACATTGGTGTAGCCATAGTATCGCAGGACCTGTAGCGCGAACTGACCGACAGATGACGACCCGCCCCAGATCAGGATCGGACTGTCAGCATTCGCTGGCACGTACTCATTCGGCTTTGGCCACGGCAGCTCGATGCCCAGGTCTGCTGTCAGCGTATGGAACACCGTGACGAGATTGTCTGGAAGGGTTATCGCCTCTGCAAGCGTAAAGTCTTCTGGGAGCTATGTTGTGGTCAGCCGATGCTGAAGGTACGAATCAGGTCAACTTACCTTAGCAAGCAGCCACTCTTCGACCGTAGCAAACTCCTGTTGCCCCTTCTCCGCTTGGGTTCTCCACGTAAATCCGAATACCTTGTCGCCGACCTTGAGTCTTTTCACATCAGGTCCGACTTCGACAACTGTACCCGCGGTGCCGTCACCAAGGACCTGCGGGTGCTTCACCAGAAGACCACCGTCGTTCTGGTGCAGATCTAATGGTGTGGAGGCAGTCCATTCGTTTCGGATACGGACCTGATCTCCTGTAGGTTTGACAGTAGGTACTCGGATGAGTTCGAGCTTGGCTTTGACGCCCACTGTTGCTACTGCAAAGTGTGTCGACATGGTGAGGTTGTGTCAGTCTGAGAGGCAATAAGATACAAAGATTAGAGGTGGTTTTCTGAGATCTGAATCTCGATACAGTCTGTCACTTCAACCTCACGATGCTCTTATACCTTATAGATTTGCTTTCGACGTCTCCGTTCCGATTACAAATGTCTCACTGGTTGCAATGGGCGCTAGCGAATATTTCCTGAAGCGGTTAGTTGGACGCCTGAACTGAACGTCACCATCACACAACCGCCATCCCTCAGGCTTGGAATCATGTCCGAACATTATGAACTGCATTTGCAAGCAGATAGAAACATATGGAACGGTGAGTAACGATGCAAATGATTCCATTGATATGTTCGTGTATCCGTTTGACTTGGCTCACTAAGGCCGACCAGATCCAGAAGTATTGTACCCTGCTGTAGATGCTACAGCTTTATGTGCATTTAGAAAGATATCCCCGTAAGAAACAAACGAGACATGAATGATCCGTACACCCAGTCTTGGGTAGATTAGTTTGGAGGCGGAACAACAACCACAGACGCAGCCAGCGACCTGACGCGAACATGTTTACAGTACTGGAGTGAGGTGTTACTCAGTCATAGAATGCGGTACCTACTCTTCATCAACGTTGTCGAGACCCGAAGTAACGTCCTCTTGCACCTCGTCCCGCTTAACACGCGTGGGCAAAGGCTGCGACTGCGCATCCATAGTTGGAGTGCGGTAGTGCTTCGCTGCCGGGTTCAGCGGACGAGAAGGTTGAGAGGGCACCGCAGCAGCCGCAGCAGCATAGATTGTATCGGTAGTCGATGTGCCACCGTAAGCAGGGGTTTTTGGGGGGGTAATAGTGCCGTACATGTTGTAGCTGCGCATGTTTGTGGTAGGATTGCCATGCGGGGATGACAGCGGGAATTTGGGTGCATAGGTCGGGCCGTTGAAGTGGTTCGAGAGGTTGACTGGAACAAGACCTTGAACGTAGCCGCTAAAGCTGTGGAATACTTGTCGAGTGGCTCCGAAGCCACCAGAGTTGTACTTGGGATAGGCTGACGGTATGGCTTGGTGTTGCGGAGGTACGAAGGGCTGGTTTGGCTGAGATGCAAACAACCGGCCCTGTTGATGTACAAGCGACTGCCCTTGCTGCGAAATTCCAACCGGATAGGTACATCCGTAGACCGGCGGGTCTTGAGGTAGACTGCCAGGACCAGCTGGCTGTTGTAGATGACCTGAAAGATCGGATGACTCCAGATCGAAGCCCGCAAGGGGGTCAGGTTCGCTCAAGTGGGCCGTGCATTGCTTGTTGGCCCTGTCGGTGTAGGATGGCTTAGAAGAGGAAGAACCGGCTTGAGTCCGAGGCGGAGGTGCTGAAGGGTCCCGATCCTCGCGGTTCTTCTTCTCAGGCTTTGTCTTCTTTTGACGGCCGACTCGAGCTACAGGCGGCAAGTTGCCAGCAACAACCAGAGCAGCAGCAGCAGCACCTTGGGTAGCAGTGACGGCGACAACCCGGTCGTTTTGAGTGCTCTCCTTCTTTGTCTTGTTGTTCTTCCAGTGCTTCTGCTTGTCCTTGGCAATCGAAGCCGGAGCGTTTGCCAACTGGCCGATCTTGGCATCCGATGTGAGAACGTCCTTGCAGATAGACTTCCACTCGCATAAAGCAGTGATGACGTTGTTGATGCGGGCCTCACAGCTACCGTTGAGGTCGATTTTTTCGGGGTACTTCTTATACAGTCGATCTTCCCGATCGAGACCGCGATGTCCGATTTCGCAGCGGTCGAGAACGGCCTTGAAGAGTACCCGGCACGCGGCTTCAACATCGTAGGCGGAGACGACGTTCTTATGACCACGAGTAAACCAGAAGACACCCTCAAAAGTAGGATTGTCCTTTACCGTGTCGACCTTGAACATAGCTTGTACCATCTCATAGATGTAGGTCTCCTGGCGTGCCTTGACGCGAGCAATGGTCGGATCAGACGTTCCGAGTTGCTTTGGGGGACGTGTTACACGACTACGGTATGCAGTGGCCCCAGTGAGGTCGTTGGCCCATGCAAGTCGCGTTGGACCGCCTTGGTCGTTGAATTTGTACGGAGCGGTGTCGTCGACAGTGCCGTTGGTTGGAGGTGGTGATTGAGCCGTAGTTAAGGCTGTTTCAGAAGGGTTGTTCTGCGCCATGGTGGAATAGTAGAGAGGTGGTTGAATGATATGAGGTGGTGGAGGAGCAGCAGAACGTCGTAGTCGACCTGGATGAAATAGCCGCAGGAGCATCGCCATAGCAGTGAAAGGCATACATTGTGCCCAGTCACGCCTCGATGATGCTGGAATGTCAGTGAAACAACTTGAGATATTTTGTTGTCGCTGTGAAAGCAGCATCTCACGTGTTGAGAATTCCAGAAACCAGCATCAAGTTTGCAGAAGTTTGTCCGGTGTATGGAGAACTATAGAAGAGCACATTGATCGAAATACCTCCAAGTATCGGACTTACGACCGAGGGACGTGGTGGCGAATGAGCGATTACTGAACTGGGTTCCTAGCATGGTACCGCAGAGCTGGGTACCCGGCTAGAGCCTGTGGAGGTGAGTGCCATGCGACCTGCTCCAGCGCCATAACGATTGGTTCAGCTCGCAGTGACATACGAGATTCGGGACAACTATGAAATTCGGACGGAAGTTTGACGATTATGGTTGAGTATTGATGAGAAAAGTTACATGTATATACAATACATCGGCAAGACTGCCATAACCCCTTTCTACTCGCAGTGGGAATAGAACTCACAAAGTTCAAAGAAGAACCAGCACTGAGCCAGGCAACATGCGAAGAGGTTTGAGCCCGAATAGTGGCAAGAGATAAAGAAACCCATCAGACGTTAAAAGCACAAATCGAGGTGGAATTGTTGTCACACTGTCCAGGTGAACAACGCACAAACTTAAAGGAAATCCAACCGATACGCAAAGCAATGTGATACAGGTACAAGGGCGCAGAAAGATGGGGTATTCAATGCTGACTCAAACCATTATTTGGACATCCGTCGAAAGAGAAGGGCTGCACACCAGTTTGTGCATTCCAGAGGGATTCGAAGTCGGTAGAATCTCCGATACTTTGGTCAATAGGCTGCAAGGGTCCATTCTCAATATCGGTAAGGCTGACATGGCTGACGATCGGATGCTGATCGAAGTAGTTCGTGCTGTCAGCTGCCTGGACGTTTGCAAGCTCGTTCGACCATACCTTTTGGGTAAAGAGGATGTCATTGGTGGCCAGCGACGGGTCTACAGGTGTGCACATATTGTTGTCGAAAGTATCCACGGCGAGGAAGGATTCGGGTGAGCTTGTGGCAATAAGATACTTCACGCCGTCAGGTGATGGAGGTGCGGAATGATAGATGCATGAGGGCGAGGGTGTCGAGGGGACGGGCAACATCTGCGCTGGTGGCATCGCTGTGACGTGAGCATTATATGAGCGTGAATTGGGGGCCATTGGAGGTGACATCGCAGGTCTTGACAAAGCAGACGACGTCGTGGCGGGTTTGGTCGTCATAGGTGGCGCGGTTGCGTTGGCTTGCTTGTAGCCAGTATGCACTTGGGGCATGGATATGGCAGATCTCTGAAGAGGCCGTCTAGGAGCCAAGCAGGCTGGTGTAGGGCTTGATGGGAGTTGCTGCGAAGTCGAAGTTGCATAATAGGGCATTGTTGTGGTATCTGACGTCTGGAACTGAGGTGTGGCGTCTCTAGAGGTTGGAAATTCAGATGTGGTAGCCGATCGGGCTCTGGTTTGCCTCCCGCCAATCCTTCGCGCTTTGGTCGGTCTGGGGTTGGAGTTTGTTGTATCCTTCGTACGACCTCGTTTGCTGTTGCCAAGGCGATTCTGAAGCTTACGAGACGCATAAGCGATCGGAGCGTTGACGAACATCCGGATCTGACTAGCGGAGTTTACGACATCTTCGCAGATCGTCTTCTCCCGCTCAAGCGCATCGATGATGTTCTCCAGGCGGCCTACACAGTCGGCTTCACGATCTTCTTTCTCACCCTTGCGATCATCGTCGACATAGTCATTGTGATGCCATCCACGGAAGCCTTCCTTTACCTGCACAAGCAAACAGTCAAAGACTTTGTGCGCGAATGCTTCCACGAGGTCGGATTTGTAGTGAGCGCAATGGACCCAACGCTTCATAGCGATGGAACCCGCATTATCTTGGGCACGATCTCCGCGGATCATGGCGTCGTAGATGCGCCCAACATGGTGATTGCGATCACTCTCCACTTGGTCGATAGAAGGGTCGTCTTCAGGGTGGATGTATGTTTGACGACCAAAGCGAGTGCAAAAATGGCGGTGATCCCTGGCTCCATCGGAATCATGAAATAGACCGCGGTAAGGACCGTACGGCGTGAAATGAACTTCCGACGAGTCTCCTGAAGCAGGGTTCGGCATAGGTGTGACAGTAGTTCTTTGGCTTGTGACAGAGTAGGATCTACGGCGTGTGTTATATGGACAAACAGCTGCCGTACCTTGGAGATGTTGGTGTGCACTTCTTGTTACGCGATGTGCGCGGATCGATCCAGGGGATCCAGCATAATTCACGATGCCACGTAAAACACCCTCGCTGTACTGAGGTGGGCTTTGTTGGACGCTTCCAAGGGGTTGTTGTGCCTGCGAGCGGTTTCTTTGAGCGTCGATGCCGCTGCTCGCAACATCGGATTGGTTCGAAGTGTTTGCTTGCGTGTAAGGCTCGACGTAAGAACCCAGAAAGTGCTGCAAGGGATCCAAGTTCTCCGTAGTACCTATAGCATCCTCAATGTACTCAGCAAAAACGCCTGCTCGAGCGTTTGACGCACTGTACTGTTCGGTGCTAGGATTCTGGAGATTATACTCGCTTGAACGAGGGGAGATCGCTTGGTATGAAGATCGGGACCGCTTCATTGATGCACTTTGACCTTCAAGGTAGAGGAAGTCGAGGGATGCTGATGTGATATATGGGAAGTGTGTGAAGAGATGGGAGTATCGAGGATTATACTTGTGTCACAGGCAACCCCTGTGAAGAAGCGTTGGCGGAAGCGGAGTATCTCGATCGTGTCTTTTCGTGAATCGTGAATAAACGTAGCCTCAAATATACAGCGAACACATAGCACCCAAACCACCGGGTTGCCGGCCTCGGGATTGTCGAGCCTCATGATGTGCTGGGTAGCTGATGATCTTGCAACGTGCTGCGACTTCGTGAGGTAACTGAGCCTGTCAAGCGCGGTTGCGATGTCGCAGTACCGCCGTTCGACCACCCATGCATCGTTTGCATGGCCAGCCAGGCGGGTTGCGAGGGAGCCTGATGCGGTGCCGTCGAATCAGGCAAAGTTAATTCTGCATTGAACGTCCTCTGAACAGCTCGAGGCCCGAATACTACCGTTGTAGTTGAGGATAAGCTCGGCGGTGCAATCACTCGGCCGTACGCTGGAGATGAGGACTTCGAAAGCCGTGGAAAGTGCGTTCGTGTGCCGCCCAGCTGTTATGTGTCGATTTATCCTGCACTCACCTCATACGTCACTTCAGGTGCTCGTCAATCTCTCCAGAGCCCCGTGTAACCCTCCCATAGTCTGACTGCTCCCAAAAGTCCTCCTGAATCGATCATATAGTGGAAACCTGTGATCGACATCCTATCGTATTCGCACGACCCATACAGACAGTCTACATTTACCCCAAATGACTATTCTTTGTGCGCATACACCAGTTCATCTGCAATCCATATTTGCTTTCATCTTCTTGCAGCAAACTAGCAGACGCTACGAAATATCCTGAGGTGTGTCGTGAAGGACTGTGTCTGTGAATGTGGCCATCTGAATGAAGACCCTTGGCAAAGTCATTGCGATCGTAGTGAAACACCTGCATTGCTGTGGCATTCCGCACCAGAATGGCGATGTTGGTTGCAAAGTTCATCGACCTTCAACGAGAGATGAGGTTGACCTGCACGTGCCCGGAAACGGAACGCGTCTTCCACAGCAACAAGCGCGGCCAATCACAGGTTGCTCAAAGCCAACCCTCGCGTGAGGCTGCTCCTCTGTTCCGCGACGCGTCCTCAATTCCGCACCCAACCTTCTTCCCCGCAATAATCGCGATGCTGTCTGGGGTCGTTCTGAGTGCGGAGGAGCACAATGACGGTGCCGGTGCGCGGTTCCGTGCAGCCAAATCTGAGATCTGGGCTGTTGCAATTGGATGCAGTTCCGAAGAGCTTTGAACTATAAGGAACTGGTGCCTCCTCACTGGCACACTTTACCTCTACTATACCTGACAAGAGTTGCATAACCAAAGGGCAAGCAGGCCAAGATGATCTCCACGATCGTGCCCCTCGTCTCCGAGCAATTCGCCAATCACCCCGTCCGTTCAATCCTAGTTCTTGTCCTCCTCACACCCATCACATACCTTATCGCAAATGAGTATGTCCGCTACACACGGCGCCTCAAAGGCTTCTCAGGCCCGAAGAACTGGCCTCTCGTCGGCAACATCCCAGACATCAAGTACAACGCTGCAGACAGATACCGCGAATGGTCCAAGCAATATGGCGCAGTCTACCAGATCCAGCTCGGCAACGAGCCCGTCGTGGTCGTGAACAGTGCTGAAGCGGCGCGCAAGATCTTTGGCGGCAATAGTCAGGCATTGAGCTCAAGGCCCGTGTTTTGGACGTTCCATAAGGTGTTGTCAAATACCGCAGGTACGACAATTGGTACAAGTCCGTTCAACGATAGCTTGAAGAGGAGGAGAAAGGGCGCTGCAAGTGCGTTGAACAAGCCGAGTATTGCGACGTACATTGACCACTTGGATTTGGAGACGAAGGATTTCATCAAGGATGGTTTTCAGTCTGGCCGTGCAGGCACCGTCGGTGTTGACCCCATGCCGATGATTGAGCGTCTCTCTTTATCCTTGAGTCTGACGCTTAACTGGGGAACACGTATGGGCAGCCGCGAAGATCCAATGTTTCATGAGATCACGGAAGTCGAGGCCGCAATCAGCAAGTTCAGATCCACAACTGGCAATCTGCAGGACTACATGCCAATTTTGAGGCTGAACCCCTTCAGTAGCGGCACGAAGATGGCGAAGGAGTACCGCTTCAGGCGCGATGCTTACTTGAACCGATTAAACAAGGACCTTGACGACCGCATGGAGAAGGGAACGCACAAGCCGTGTATCCAAGCCAACATCATCCAGGACAAAGAAGCTGCGCTCAACAAAGAGGAGCTCACCTCGATCAGCTTGACCATGCTCTCCGGCGGTCTGGACACGATCACCACGCTCGTGCAGTGGAGTGTCGCACTCCTAGCGCAGCGTCCGGATATCCAGAACAAGGCTGTTGAAGAGATCCGCAAGCTCTACTCGGACGAGCAGCCGCTGGCCGATGCGTACGATGACCAAAAGTGTGCGTACATTGTCGCGCTCGTTAGGGAGTGTCTGCGATTCTACACGGTACTTCGTCTTGCGCTCCCCCGTGCGACGGTCAAAGATGTGATCTACGAGGGCAAGCTGATTCCGGCTGGAAGCACGATCTACCTCAATGCGTGGGCGTGCAACATGGGTAAGTCTCATCTCACTCACCCCAGACTTCTTACCACGTACTGACCCTTACAGATCCTGACGTCTGGTCCGACCCCGAGACCTTCCGCCCCGAGCGGGTAAGTTTCATCTCACTCACCCCAAACTTCTTACCACACACTGACACTTCCCAGTGGCTCGAGCAACCCGACGCGCCACTCTTTACCTACGGCCTCGGATACCGCATGTGCGCTGGCTCGCTGCTTGCGAACCGTGAGCTGTACCTTGTCTTCTTGCGCATGCTGAACAGCTTCGAGATTGTGAAGGACTCGGAAGTCGATACGCATCCTGTGAGGGGAAGCG
The DNA here is from genome assembly GCF_010093625.1 of Macroventuria anomochaeta. Taxonomy (NCBI): domain Eukaryota; kingdom Fungi; phylum Ascomycota; class Dothideomycetes; order Pleosporales; family Didymellaceae; genus Macroventuria; species Macroventuria anomochaeta. Next base: position 48,874 of record NW_022985380.1, read on the forward strand.
CGGATCCAACGAGCTTGGTGTGCATGTGCAGACACTACAAGGTCAAGTTTGTGCCTAGGAACGAGAGGGCGTTGAGGCAGGCGTTGAAGGAGGCTGATGAGCGGTTGGCCGAGAAATGAGCATCCTGATGCGCTGAGTCGTGATTGAAATTTCCTGTCAAGCACAACGAGGCTCTTCAAAACAAGATCAAAAGCAGAACAAGTTTATCGCACGTTTCCAAATGCCATGTTGAGAGTGGTGATGATGTTTCGCAGGCGAACGATGGATGAAACGCGGCAGCCACAGCCGAGCGGACTTGGCAATGTCGCAAGGATGTTTCCCCGACCGTGCACTTGGGAGCGGCTATCGCAATATCAACATGTCCTCTTTGATGTTGATAGCTGGCTGGCTTCCGAGATTGCTTGAGACATCTTCTCACACTCTCGACATCTGAAATACAGCACGCAAGGTGGTGACGCCACCCATACTCCACTGCATCTACCGCTCCTCGAGCTCGGAGCTCTCCCTCGAATGCGCCCATAGCTCCCTTGCACGTGTTGTGTGCCGAACAGTCTCTCCGCTCGTGCCACTCTTACAGTCTGCAACATCTGAAATGCTGCGCGCATGGTAATAAAAAGCAAGAACAGCGGGTGGGTACAGGAGGGCGTGATCCGGGGCAGCATGCTGGGCAAGACGATGCTCCCGACCGACGAAGAGCTGGGCAAGAAGGACGACGACCACAACTTCAAGCCCGCGCGGCGACGCAACGGGGGGATAGGCTGGACCCACGCGCCTCGATGGCGGCGGAAACGGGTGCTGTTGTTCGTGCTGGGGTTCTGTCTTGTCTCTGTGGTGCTGCATTACATGCCAGACATGCGCGCAGAGAGACCCGACGGATCGAAGACGAGCCACCATAATCCGTTTGCGTACGTCAAGCCGAGCCGAGGCCCTGCGTACGATGAAGGGCCGCACAGTTGGGAGGCCAAGGAACCTACGGGCCCGCCGCCGGGCATGCGAGCGCCGAGGCGTGGAGAAGCGGCGCCGCATACGTTCGATGGTATGTTCAAGTTCTACCGACTCGCCAAAAGTCTGCGCGGCGCTGCGCACACGGACGGCTATCGCAAGATAAATCGCAATGTGCTGTTTGCTGTGTCGAGCTTGCAGAGCGCATCCACAATGTTGCCCTTGATCTGCGAGATGTCGAAGTGGAATAGGAACTGGGTTCATGCAGCGTTTCTGGGCAGGGAAGACATACCGTTGGAGGATGTTTTGGACATCAATGGCATTGACAGGAAGAAGTGCCTAGCGATATGGCATGATGCGCGGCCAGACTACACAGAGTACAGCACAGATGAGCGCGCTGAGCTGAGCGTCCAGTCTGCCCTGACGCATATCCAGAGCTTCCTGCACCCGCAGGTTGCTATTATGGATGATGCGCTGTCAGAGGATGCGTTCTTTGTGAAGGGTATACGCAACAAGACTGAGACGCTGGGCATGCCGCTCATAGAGGTGCCCAGGGACAAGTGGGAGGACTACATGTGGATGACACGACTCGATGCGGGGTCACTGAAGAGTTGGCATCTTCCAACAATAGACATACTGGTGCAGGTGCCGCCAGACTCGTCCAGCGTGCTTCATCTGCTCAAGTCGATCAAGCAAGCAGACTACAGCGGGCTTGCGCTGCCTCGCATCACCCTCGAGCTACCGACTGATCTGGATCCGACGGTAGAGCAGAGCTTAGAGAACTTCCAATGGCCTCCGCACAAGACGCATCCTCTGGCGGGCAACCGGCTTGTGCTGCGGCGGCGCATCGCGAACCATCGAGCGACCCAAGAGGACGCCGCGATACGATTCCTCGAGCTCTTCTACCCCAACAACGTCGACAACTCGCACGTCTTGCTGCTCTCGCCACAAGCGCAGCTGTCACCACAGTACTTCCATTACATCAGCTACCTGCTCTTGGAATACCGCTACTCGTCGTTTGCAGCGGACGGCATCGACAACGTCATGGGCGTCAGCCTGGAACTACCGTCCCTCTTGGTAGACGGCAAGACCAAGCTCGCGCCGCCCACAATCAGCGACATGCACGCCGAGCGATACAAGAAGTTGTACGCCAGCACAGCCAGTGTGCCATTCATGATGCAAGCACCCAACAGCCACGCCACGCTCTTCTTCGGCGACAAGTGGGCAGAACTCCACTCTTTCCTCGGCAACCGCGTCTCAAAGCACCAGAAGAGCCCGAAGACCGTATCAAGGCCGAAGCTCGTCTCAGAAACCCTGCCCTCCTGGACAGAGTACATGCTGGAAGTCATGCGCGCACGAGGATATTTCCTGCTCTACCCAGCAACCACATCCCCCTCCGCCCTCGTCGCCATCCACAACGAACTCTACCGCGCGCCAGAAGAATACGCACCAGATCCAGAAGCCGGCACAAAAGACACCCCGCCCGCTCCCGAGGCGCTCAACGAACCCTTCCTCCGCGCCGTCTCACCCCCACCACCACCACCAAAGAACCCCGAACACCCGCTCGTCCCGCACTCCCAGCCACTCCACAAGATACTCCCCTTCGACGGCGACCTCCCCGAAACGGAGCACATGCCGCAGCTCCTCTTCAACGGCGCGAAGATGGATCCCAGCAGTGTGGCGGTGGTGGCGGCCAAGTATGCGAATACGTTTAGAGAGGAGGTGGGTGGGTGTACGGTGCCGAAGGGGAAGAGGAGGAAGGTGTATGTGGGGAGTGCGGCGGATTTGTTCTGCTTTGGGGATGAGGAGGGGGAGTGGGAGGACGATTGGGCGCTTGCGGGGGAGAAGAAGGAGGGGACGACGAGTACGCGTACAGTGCTGGCGGTGTCGAGCACGAGGGTGGTGGGAGACGGGACGGCTACTGCAATGCCTGCCACGAAAGCGGAATCATGAGCACGAGTCGCATGAGCACGAGTCGCATGAGCACGAGTCGCATAAACACACAATGTTGAGTACATGCAACGACTGCAGCATGAAGACCATGCCTGAAAGTTTGCATAATCGGCATCACGTGCCTGTTGAAGTCGTATTGCAACACGGGAGGACTCACGCACAACGTGGTCGATGCCAGTTGTTCGGGGGTTGCGCTGAACGACTGCTTAGTAATCGCCAGGGTGCTCCCTCCAGGCGTTGTTGTGAACACTGGAGGGTCGACAACGGCTGTGTCTGGCCATGGCTGCGACGCAAGAGGCTCTTCAGCGCCCCAGATAGAGAATGCATCCGCCGAAGAAAGACGTGCATGCAGTGCAGCATGGCCATCTGCAATCGCCATGTGCTTAGCAATGATGGTACTGTGCAGCTCGAGGTGCTCACGCAGTTTTCGTGTAGACTGTCCCCAGTGCGACGAAGCCCAGTGCTGCGCGTGCATGCTCGCTCTGCGAATCTGGCCACCATGCTTCAGGCAGGACCGGTGACTCCCGGGAGCCCTTTTCCGCCATGACGACGCAACCCCTCGCCCGCTCCAGTGATGCGATGGAAGAGGCGACGACGACATTGTCGCAACACGGTGTGCAAGACGCAAAGCACTGGCTCACACGACCAGGCCCACAAGGCTGCATTGCATGCCTCGGTGTCCAATCGTGGCGAACGCCTTCCCGGGCTTTCCAGGGCTTTCAGGACGGTGAAGAAAAAGGGCCGTGCGCGGCTACTGCAAGGCCCCTAGCATGGCGATGAGGTCGAACAATTTGCCTCGAGCACTCGGAGAGACATTGACGACGCGGAGTTTCGCCTCCAGCCCGGCCTCACGAGTGCGACTCCCTCTACGCTCCTCGTCACTGCATTGCGGCCTCCTGTTCTTGTTTCTTCCTTACGTTTAATACCCGCGTAGACGGCCACCATGATGCTCGCGCGAGCAGCGACGCGGAAAGTGCGCAGAGGTGCATTCCGCTCGCCCACACAGCTGTCGGATCCATTGACGCTGCCATGGCTGTGTCCTGCGCAGCTCCGACACACATCGAGCGTCGGCCCCATCACCGCCGCCACACAAGACTCGCGACGGCAGCGGAGACGGTCGCTGTCCACCCGGCACAGGACGCGCTCGCTCGCCACGTCCGCCGAACTGCACCCTCGCCCGCACGCAACACCGTTCGATGGCTTCATGCAGGCATGGGGCCCCCGCGTGCCCTCGCCCGACCTCGCCCGCCTGAAGTCTTGGGACACATCGAGCCCGCTCCTCGTCAACGACCAGTACGCCCACAATGCGCCCATGGCCCGCAGCATCGGACAGGGCATCAGCGGCGACCCTATTGAGATGCATCAGAACCTCTACGCCTGTCTGCGCGTCGGACGCACAGACCGCGCCGCCCTCATCCTCCGCCGTCTTTCCATGATCTACTCGCCCTCGGCGCCCGAGATGAGCGACGCGCACAACATCTTCCTGCAGACGCTCTTCGAGCTCGCGCAAGAAGACCCCAGGGCCGACTCGATGGAGAGCATCGAGTCCTGGTACAACAAGAACATGGTCGCCAAGCTCATCGAGCCCAACGCGCAGACGTTCGTCACCCTGCTGCGCGCCGCCGTCACCCTGCTCGAGGGCGACAAGCAGGAGAAGGTCATCCGCGAATACCTCGACATGGCCAACGAGTGCGGTCCAGACGTCATCGAACAGGTCAACACATCGCCCGACTTCACCGACGAAGAGTGGAACACGGTCATCCGCCTCCAGCCTGACAGCTTCGACGAACCCCCGGCCGTCGAGACGCTCCACGAGCTGCAGTTCAACACTCCGGGTGCATTCAAGTCGGCCATGGAGCAGGGTCTGCCGCCGCAAGCGACGCTGATCAAGCCCGTTGAGCAAAAGGGCCTGGGTCTGTCGACGCTGAAGCAGGCCCTTGCCGTCTTCGACGAATCCGAGAGCATTCCCTACCCCCACGACATGCAGGGCACCCAGGCAGAGAAGGACCGCGCGTACGCATACGCTCGCCAACTGCGCATGGAGAAGGACGGCATGCAGGCCGCCGTAGAGCGCTGGAGGAAGGAGGACGAGAAGCTGACCGAGATGGGCATCCACGGGGTCCTGAGGACCAAGAGTCTCCAGGCTCTGATGTACAACTGGTACACGGCCCTGGTGCCCATGTTCAAGAAGCAGATCGAGCACGCAAAGGAAACCGTCAGCAACCCAACCAAGGAAAATTCGGGCGACGATGCCCATACCTACGGAACTTGGCTCGAGAGATGCACGCCGGAGCGCCTCGCTGCGAACGCAATCACGCGCGTCATCAACGCCTGCGTTCAGGTCAAGGGAAACGAGAGCGATAACCTCAAGCTCGCAGCGTTGTCCATGTCCATCGGTAACGATGTCATGGAACACCTCAACATGGACGCCCAGGTCCGACACGAAAAGTTCCTCAAGACGCAGCGCAGACACGCCCGCAAGCAGCTTGTCGAGAAGCTAGCCAAGACACACACCGGCTCGACAGAGAAGATCGAGAGGCCTACTAAACCAGTCGAGGCTCCCTTCGTGAGGACGGAGATCCCTCTGACCGCTCGCATCAAGATTGGCGCGCTCGCGCTCGAATACGTGCTGCAGGCCGCAAGAATCACCGTCACCGCAGAGGATCCAAAGACTGGCAAGCAGTTGACTAGCACGCAAGCTGCCTTCCACCACCAGATGGTCTTGCACCAGGGCAAAAAGGTCGGCTGGATTGTACCCCACCACGAGATCCTGGCCAAGCTCCGCAACGAACCAGTTCACAACATTGTGAGCGTCAGACTCCCCATGGTCGTCCCGCCGAAACCGTGGTCGAGCTTCGATAACGGCGGCTACTACACGTTGCAGTCCAAGGTCGTACGCCAAAAGTCCGGTGATACGTCCCAACGAGCTTACGCCTCGACTGCGATCGACAACAACGACATGAACCAAGTCCTCGCCGGACTCGATGTTCTGGGAAAAGTGCCCTGGCAAATCAACAAGCCGGTCTTCGATGTCATGGCCGAGGTGTGGAACTCTGGCGAGGGCCTCGCAGGCCTTGTTCCAGAGCATGTTCCGCTTGAGCGTCCGGCGGAACCACCTGCTGATGCGAATTACCAGGAGCGGGCCGCATGGGGCAAGAAGCTGAAGGAGTACGAGAACACCAAGGGCGGTTTCCACTCGCAGCGATGTTTCCAAAACTTCCAGCTGGAGGTCGCAAGCGCAATGGCTAACGAGAAAGAACTCTACTTCCCCCACAGCGTTGACTTCCGTGGCCGAGCATACCCCATTCCACCCATCCTCAACCACATTGGATCCGATGTTGCCAGAGGCCTGCTCAGGTTCGCAAACGGCAAGGAGCTTGGTTCGGTTGGGTTGCAATGGCTCAAGGTACATCTCGCCAACCTTGCTGGCTTCGACAAGGCTAGTCTTCGAGAGCGCGAGCAGTTTGCCATGGACAACATGAACGACATTGTCGACTCCGCTACGAATCCACTAGGTGGACGACGCTGGTGGACCAAGGCTGAAGACCCATGGCAGTGTCTTGCATGCTGCATGGAGCTCAAGAGCGCTTTCGACCTGCCCGATCCCACACGCCATGTCTCACGTCTGCCCGTACACCAGGACGGTACGTGCAACGGTCTTCAGCATTATGCTGCGTTGGGAGGAGATGAGGCAGGTGCCCGCCAGGTCAACCTCGAGCCTTCTGATCGGCCCCAGGACATCTACACCGGTGTGGCGGACCTGGTGAAAGAGATGGTGGAAGTGGAAGCCGAGCAGGGCAATGCCGCTGCCAAGTTCGTCAGGGGTCACATCTCCAGGAAGGTTGTCAAGCGCACGGTCATGACGAACGTCTACGGTGTCACCTTCATGGGCGCGAAGGCGCAAGTCCACGATGAACTGAAGCACATCTTTCCCAACTTCAAGGAGACCAAGGAGCTGCGTTCGCTGCAAGCGGTGGCTATGTACGTCGCCTACAAGATCTTCGAGGCACTCGGAAAGATCTTCAACGGCGCCCAGGAGATTCAGTACTGGCTTGGAGAGTGCGGAGATCGTATCACGACTTCGATCACTGCCGAGCAGATCAAGCAGATCCAAAGCCGATTTGAGGGCAAGACACCTCGCACGGAGGCAAAGTACAAATCGGACAAGATCTCGAAATCCGGTGCAAAACAGCTGGTCAAGGCCATTGAAAACTTCAAGACCGGCATCATCTGGACCACGCCGCTCAAGATGCCTATCGTGCAGCCCTACAGGAAGGACTCCCAGCAAAAGATCAAGACGCCACTCCAGGACATCACCATCCAGAAGCGTGCCGCGGGCGACATTGTCGACAAGCGGAAGCAGCTGCAAGCCTTCCCACCAAACTTCATCCACTCTCTCGACGCTTCGCACATGCTCCTTTCCGCACTCAAGTGCAACGAGATGGGCCTTGACTTTGCTGCTGTACACGACAGCTTCTGGACACACGCTTGCGACATTCCGAATCTCAACACCATCCTCCGTGACGCCTTTGTACGCATGCACTCAGAGGACATTACCAGCCGTCTTGCGGCAGAGTTCGGTGCTCGTTACGCCGAGAATATGTACCGCGCCAACGTACACGCCACCACCGAAGTGGGAAAGAGGATCTCGAAGTGGCGAGTTGCAAACAAGTCTAGCAAGACAACAGCCACTGATGGCATCGGAACGAAGCACGGCATTGCCTCATTCGACGAGGTCGCGCTCGAAGCTCAGAGACAGGAGTTGCTCAAGAGCGAGGATCCCGAGCTTAGAGCGAAGGGTGAGGCTATGGAGACGCCTACTAGCATCTGGCTGGAGTACAAGGATGCTACGAGTCTCGCTTCCTTCCGTCTGTCGCTTCTCGGTGACACCGAGACAAAGACCAAGAACGTCGAGCATTCCAAGTTCGACGAGATCATGGAGAACAGCAAGGCCCTCGAAGAGGCAATCATGAAGTCCGAGGACCCCGAATCCGGCCCCGTCCCTGAAACCGCCACTGCTGAGCAGCTTTCCGCCGACCGAAAGCCAAAGCGAGTAGCAAAATGGCTCGGCGAAATGAGCACAGTCCAAGTCTGGCTCCCTCTCACCTTTCCGCCTGTCCCTAAGAAGGGCGACTGGGACGTAGCTCGCCTCCGCGAATCCAAGTACTTCTTCTCATGACTTTCTCCAGCTCTGCGCGGCGATGCAGACCGCGAATTTTACCGCCCCCAGCCTGAGCTAGCTACCATCCAAGCGACCCCCAAGATCCGCAGATACAACCACTTAGCATGGTTCCCGACGATGCTATGGGGCGGCGAGGTCAATCAGAATTGGTGGAGACTGGCGCTGTGGAGAGCTCAAAGACCTGAGAGTAGTACCTTGAGAGGCAGGCAGCGGAAGGAGGGGGAGAAGCGGGGGAGGAAGCGGGGGGGGGGGGGGGGGTGATGAAGAAGCGTGTTTCCAAGGTTTTGCCTAGCCAGGCACAGTAGCGGGCTGGCTTGGGTTGGCCTCTGCGTCTGGCCTTGGGTGTTGCATTGTATGGTGTATTGGGTGTATTGGGTGTATATGGGTGTGTTTGGGCATTGGCACTGAAAATGGGAGTTGTTGTTGTTGTTGTTGTTGTTGTTGTATAGAGGGCATACCTCATGTAAGCTTACGTATGTGATTATGAGCACGAATGTGCAATGTAAATCAAGACACCAATTGATCAAGCTGGCGGTTTCTTCTTCGACTTGCTTGTGCTGCGCCCTTCCTGTTCGCTTTGGGCGCGCGTCACGAGACCTGGCGCAGGGTCCAACAACCCCAGCCTCGTCGCACCTGTCAACAATAACTCTCCCTACATCCCACGCTTCACATTTTCGTGTGCACCTCTGGCCAGGACGTCATACCTCATTGCCGTTCTTGAGGGCGTATTCCTACAGGTAACAATAGTCGGCAGCGTTGAGCAAGCTTTTAGGACCTCAGGACTGCCTGAATATGTCAGTGCGCGCAACCCTCGGATCTACGTGTAGCCAGCTTGTTTGTCTCTCGGTTGCCAACAAACACCCGTAGTCAGAGTCCGGCTGCATCGAGTTCTCTTTGTTGGCCCCGTGACGCAACTCTTACATTACGCCCCAACAGACCCCTTCCACCCGTCACTCTACCAAGGGCACTGGGCCGCCGGACACTCAACGGTCGCGCAGATCAGCGCAATAAAGAACCAGTTCCCGTCTCGAGTTGCTTAGTGCGCAGCGCCTCAACCGTGCTGCATATGATCGTCATTTTGACAGGTGACAGCGCCAGTGACAGGTCGCCCGCTGTGCACGACATGCCGACTTTGTCCAGGGCGAGTACGGCGTCAGAACATGTTGATGAAACACACAGAGCAAAAGCGGGATTATGAAAGCAACGGAGATCAGAGAATAGAAAGGGACGTCCCAGCGGCTCATCAGCGCTGAACATGACCTACACGATGGGCGAAGAAACTGAAAGTGAAATTCGAGGAGGAGAAAAAAAATCAGAGGAATAGGAAGGTGACTAGAGGCCAGCGGCAAGAGCCATACTTCAGCAATGCCGACATGCCTCAATCCGCGTTCGAACATGGAGGCTCAGGGAAGGAGAATCTTCTCGCCACTTATAGTGAGTTACCAATACTCGATGCCAAACTGAACTCACCTTCCTCAACGACCGCAGACACCACGCGTACCTTCTTGCCTCTAAGCCCAATGTCGTCGCCTCATCGGCGCAAAGTCGCCGATCCCAGTTCGGCTTCAACAGGATGCCGAGAATCCATGTTCAACGGCTCTGCAGCGGCGCCCAAAACAAGGCCGAGGAGCGCGGCAGGTACACCGATGTATCGAGAAGCTGCTGCGAACTCCATTACCGAGCATCGGATTCGCGGATATCGATCCTCAAACAGCCGCAAAACCGTCTATATTGGGCCTTCTATTGCGGGATGCGGTAAAAATGGCCTGATGCTCGGCAGTTCCAAGATGGGCAGGCCTGAGTAACACCGTTTTTAGGTATCCACTTAGTGATCTGCATGGTGTAGATACTACACCTGGTGATGAGCGGGACGAGTTGCTTGTTTCCTGTTCCATGTTGGACCCCTTGAAGGCGGGACGAGGCGGAGTGGCCTACGCGAATGTGGCATGAGCGCTCTGCTCGGACCGTACGGACGGCGAGCTCCTTGGCGCCGGGTTGGGCAGCTGGGATGACACTGTTGCTTGAACCTGGTATCCTGATGTACCAGGTACATGTGAAGGTTGCAACGATTGCATATCAGGTAGGGTAAGGACTGGGAGTGGCGAATGCGCTCTGCTAATGTCCGAAAGTCGATTGGTCGTAAGACGTAATTGCTGATGTGAGCAAACAGGTTCTGGATGTTAGGGGAGAAATGACTCGCGACCGTTGCGGGGATGCGTTTCGTTTGATCGGAGCAGGGAGCTGGTTTGATGTTCCCGCCGGGAGTCGATTCAGCTCTTGATCCATCGTTGACAGTTGCCAAACGAGGACTACAAAGCCATCTGCATACTCAGCGTTGCTGAATTTGAGGAGTGGGATACAGCTTGAACAGGTCGCGGGTGGGTCCAAAGCCGTCGTTCGAAGTGATAACAGCGTCAATTAAGAAAGAAAGCGAGGCGAGGCTGACGTGCCGCGCGACGCGCGTAATTGTAGCTTTTGCTCGCATGAGGTCGAACAGAGGGTGGAGCCCGACCAGCTGGTTGGAGTGTGTATCGGAGGCCGCATGGTACCTGAACCCGTATAGCGGTGATTGTTACCGGGTCCAGAGGTGCGGCCGGATGCTCATGCTTTCAGGATATTCATGTCGCAGCGTTCGACGGGCGGATGCTGTGTAGTCGCTGAGAGACGCGCAGGAGCAATAGCCCCGACGTTCCATATTAAAGAGCGGCTGCGTGCTGGAGACTACTCGGTCCAGACTTGCGCTCACAGACAATGTCGCATTGAAGCGTTGCAACAGTACCGTGCGATACTTGGGCATGTCTTGTTCATTCAGGCTGTACCGGCACCTGTATCGTGGGTTGCTGTGTGATGAGCCGCAAGCCGCATTTGTGCACGGCGGGTGTACCTGGTGCATCCTGTCAACGAAAGATCGACCATGGGTAACAACAACAACATCAATAACGTTGCCACTGCAACCGTTGTTCGTACTGGAAGACCTAGATGGCAGTGCAGTGGCTTCACGCTGCAGCTCTACGTGTTCCGCTGGGAAGATTGACGGATAAAGGCTATGCGAGAATGTTGAGGCTGTCGAATCAGGGGGTGGAACTGGAGCGAGAGGCGCGTGCGTTCACCAAGCCCAGGTCACCGGGAAAGTTGGATCTCTGTCGCCGTGAGCTGGGGTACGGAGGACCTGCATCATCATCAAACGGCTTTCCAACTTGAATCCAGAGTACAGTACTTCAAGCACCCGAGCGTGGGAGCTGGGCCACTTCGTAGAAGCAGCGTCGTGCGACGTGAGTGGTGGCGTGATGATGGGTGTGGTGTGCAGTGCATTAGCCGTTTGGCGCGCTGCAGACGAAGTCAATATGGAGAGGTGGATCTGTAGCCAGGCGCGGCAGGAGCTTTGCAGCTTGTGCGTTCAACAATTTTCTTGCGGAATGCTGCGTTGAACACAGAGAACAGAGGACCGCAGCCTGAAAGCAGCACGACTCAGAAAGCTCTGCCTCTGCTCGAACTGTAAATTTGTCAAGTCCTGGATATGGAGATCCCGAAAGTTCTCCACCAAACGCTGGAGCGGATTGGCTCCGCGGGCGCGGGAAACACCTTGTTCAGGCTACTGCCCACGGGAATGGCACGCACTTTGTTGTATCAGGGCACTGCTCCGCTGCTCTCCCGTGGCAGAGGCCGAGGCCCAAACTTCCTTGGGCAAGACTTTGCAGAAGCTGTCTGCATGCAGCCTTCGCGTGCACGACTGGCTGGTTCGCTGCTGTCGTGTCTGCGTCACATGGAGCGCGCGACACGGTCTGACACGGTCCCCTGTCGCCTGCTTTAGCCGGGGAACATGCCGGCGCGTTGAAAGGACTGGCAGGATGTGGCAGGCATCTCCCCCAACGTGCATTTCGGCCCACCTGGCAGCGAACGGGGCAGCGCTGTCTTTGCTAACGAAGCTTGTGCACAGTTCGGGGTCGAATCGATACCAGCGGGCTGGAAAGCCGCTTCCTAGTCTACTTTGGCACCCTCCGCCCGTGGTGCCCGTACATAACTGACCCTCTGCCGCTGCTGGCTCGCCCCCGCCCATAATCGCTGAAGTTCGCTGGACGGCCGTCGACGGTACCGTTCTGTTGTTGCGACAAGCTGACTGCCCTTCTCGAGGTGGAATCTTTGTTGTTGGAGGAGCTCGTATTGGACCAGCGCCCAAACCCACACTCTCGGTCGTTCCGAGGCTACGTTCGCTGTCTCAGACCCAAGGACCGGTCTCCAGGAATTCTGTCAATGCATGCTGACCACCAAACCAACACATCGTGTTCATGAATTTGGATCCGTCTGCTTCGCCAATCACGTCGCATAGTTGCTTGATCGTTGACTGCACTGGAGACCTTTTGCAACCATGTCGACGCCGCCAGCCGCTGGACCGCACGATGGGCAGCACCGTAAGAGCCTGGGTAAATATGTGAAGCGTATGAGCAGCGTCTTCAAGAGGGAGAGGTCGAGCAAGAGTGTGCCGCAGCCATCGAGTGCTGCTGCTGCGCCTGTTGCGCCTGAGCTTGGACAGCAACAACCCCAAGTTGAGGTTCCGCGGGAAGAGGTCGCCACGGAAGATGTTGCGACTCAGGAAGTTGCGCAAGAGCCCGCCAAGGCTGCGTCGATCAGACACGAACAACCCACAGAGGAGCCTGCCGCTGCGTGAGTCGATCCCAGATCATATGTTCAAGGTTCACTGCTGATCCTATATATCTCAGTCCTGCTGCTGCCCATGACCTCACTCCCACCACCAGCGTCCAAGCTCCCGCACCCGCTCCCATCGAGTTCACTCCAGTCCTCGACCGCAACGCCATGCAGCAGGAGCGTGCCCGCGCACTCTTCGCCAAATATGGACTGACTCTCGAGTCCCATGAGTGGTTTTCTGCATCTGCTCCTGCTCCATTGGTGCCTCGCGTCGAGAAGGCCATCCGTATGCGCGTGCACCGAAGCTGCCACCGCTGCGGTACCCTCTATGGGCATGAGAAGATGTGCGTGCAGTGCGAGCACAAGCGCTGCAAGAAGTGCCCCAGATACCCCAAGAAGAAGACGCCCGGCGAGAAGGGCAAGGAGAAAGAGGTTGTTGAGCAGCCCAAGAAGAAGAAGGTCTTGACTGTCACCACCAGGTCTGGCAACGAGCTTGCATATCAGCCTGCGACGCAGCGAATCAGGCGCACCTGCCATAAGTGCGAGGCCTTGTTCGTTCCTCCCATGGCCACCACCTGTGGGTCATGCAACCACGTTAGATGCACAAAGTGCCCACGAGAGCCTGCCAAACGCAACAAGTGGCCCACTGGCTACCCTGGAGATGCCGAGGCTGAAAGCGACGACGAGTTGGAACAGCAGAAGCAGCTGGATCAGTTTCGCCGTATCTGGAAGAAGCCGAGGCGCATAGTACGCTGGGAGTGCGAGCAGTGTCACAGCTTGTTCCGGCAAGGCTCACCCCAGTGTCCCGGGTGTGGACATGAGCGTTGTGATCGTTGTAATCGGTCTCCGTAAGTCCACCTAGACATCACATCGATAGCATCGCTAACTCATCTTAGTGTCAAAAAGCCCAGACACGAAGAGTCATTCGATCCTGCTGTTGTTGCTGCTGTTGAAGCCAAGCTCAGAGCTCTGCATGTCGACGATGACCCTCTCACCTCTGAACCTGAGCATGTTTGATTTGTTGTTTCCGCAAACCTTACGACTTGTTGTTGATAACTTTCTGCTGTGGATAGATGAACCGTCGAGCTTGCGACGTCGCCCAAGCGGCATCATCCCATTCATCTTACAATGAACTATTCTTACGCTGCTGCCATGCAGCAGTCCTCTCCGAGCATATACTTCTCCTACTACCTGCACACTGCATCCACTGACCTCAGATACTCTGCCAATTGCCCACCGAAACAACCAGCATTCCCGCTTCCCATCCTTGATTCCCATCACCGCACGCAAAGCACATCACGCCACCACCCAGTGACCTGACGTTGGGCATCGCCAACGCCCTTGTACCATCCGCCTGTCACACCCGAGCGCTGCCCAGCGTGCCACCACAGGCATGCACACGCAAGTCAACGTTGCACGTTTCTCCACATTCCTCGCTTACCTGCATATCCCCTCCCACCCTGTCCATGCTGTCCGCCCGCGACAAGCTCGCGTACACGGGGCACAAGAACTGCCATTCCAATCTGCTGGGTTGCGGAGAATTTAATCGAATTCATGAAGATCTTGAAAATCTTAGGATCGTACACGATCAGATTTCCCGATCAGCTCACCTCTTCTAGACAGCCACAGTGCTGATTCTTTTTTTTTTCTGGTAATGTTGTTTGCTGATATGTTACGCGCAGCCAGCTGAACTCTATTTGACGCAGTGCTACACACGCCTGCGTTCGCCCACATACCCTCTCCACCGCTCTTACCGCGCACCGCTTTCTCCACTGCCCTGCGGCAGCAGCCTTCCACAGACGGCCAGCGCAGAAGTGCGTCGCTCGTACGATCTTCCACTTTCGCCTTCCTAAAGCTCACCAGATAATGGCATGATCGGTCGCACTGAGCTACATTAGTGAACTCTCTTTGCGTTACGCCGATTATACGCGAGGGTATGTGCGGAAGTGTCAAAACAGGGAGTCGAATGGGTGGAGGTTGTGCGGTGAGGAAGTGGAGAGCATTGACGTGATGTGTTGTATGACAAAGGTCGTCTGCTTGTGGCGAGTCCAGCCATGTGAGCCTGATGTAGGCTGTCGCTGTGGAATAATAACACGCCTTATAGAGAGGCTTTCTGCATACTTGTGATGAACAGCCAACGCACCGACTGCTCATCTCTCCAGTCTGATTGCCATACCGCTACCCCGACTCGTGCGTACGTGCGCTAGTCTTCGTCAATAATTCGCAGGATCAGACAATGCTTTTCCTCGAGAGTTCGTTTGCCGATGTTCTTTTCCAAGTTGTCGTCACGGTCGAAGATGGCCATTAACACAAGTTCTTCCTCTCCTCTGAATCAACCACTGGGATACAAACCTGAGTTAGCATCGGCTTCTCCGACGCAGTCGTTCAAATCTGAGACCTTCACCTTCTTGCAAGGTCCATGGAGTTTCAATATGGCAGCACTAATCTCATCTGTGGGATCGTCCCCTAGTGGGATCGTCCCCTAGTGGTGTAGCCTTGGCGGAGATGACAGATGCTACAATATCGTATGTTCCCACCAGTTGAGCCATGTAAGTTGTGCGTCAATGCGTGATGCCCAAGACCAAGTTGGTGCTCGGTAGTCTGCACATTCTCTAAAAAGACACCACACATTGCTTGCTCGTTTGACAGCCCGGAACAGATCAAGTGGCAGAAAATCCGCCCACAAGCCAGCAAGGTATTCAGTGTGTCGACTCTCTTGGAAACGCGCCGCGATTCCCTGAAGCGCAGGAGAAATGTCGCTTTCATATGTCAAGCTCACACTAGCGTATTCAAATGCAAGAGAATGCCACTGTCGTACCATCTGGCCTTTGGCGTCGTTTCTGGTGAGCCAATTTCCGATAACGTCTTGCTATGCGCCTCGGCGCAGGTCGGATTCATGAGCACACCACAGGGCAAGCTGATCGAAGCCTGAGTCCTAATCGCTTAGCGTATTACATTCCCGAGTCAGTGTCTCTCCGAAATGAACAAACTGAGGAGACAACATCCCTTCTTGGAGCACCAATACTCTATCCGGGAGGGGCATCTCCGTCTCAGCTCGGCCGGGTAATGGGCGTGTGAAGAAGACGTTCCATCGGCCTTGTGCATCCTTGTGTATAAGCGCTTGGGTTCTGGAGTGCGAATATTCTCTACGGCGTGGGCTTTTTTGTGGGTCTGGGGAGCTTGTTGCTGCTAAAGTAATTGCTAAAGTAATATATGAGTGTGAGTATATGGTTGCTATCTTGCTGCTTTCGTGATGCTAGTCGTTTGCATCATCTTGCACAATGCAAAGGCTCCCTATCCAGAGATACTGTAGACACGGGTGCCTCATAATCTCAATTGCGACCTTGGACGTGCGCGGTTATCGTTTCCATGGAATAGCCCTTTGATATCTCTTTAGTGTTGACGCAGTCGTCCGTAAGATGCTTTGGTTCCCAGCAGTGGCTTAGGCAAGCATAAGGCGCGCGTATCGGCTTCGAAAGGCTTGTAATATGTACACGTATGTCTCTGGGTCCTCCGAGCTCCAAAACATGAGTAGGAAGGGATTTGCATGCTGAGATTGCTTGCAATGATTGGTACCCATGTTACTATGCGCCGAGGTCGTACACAGTGCCAATCAAAGTGATATCCGAGCAGCGGCAGAGATCGCGTCCGATATGCCTGGGGGTGGCACTCTTTCCGGAATTGCCATCCATGGGCACTTGTAACCTGAAATGATTAGTGGCAAGGTATTCGGCGACCTGTAAAAAATCCATACCTGACAGCCTGGTGACTTCCACACCAGGCTGTCCGTATCCACCATGCATCTCAAACCTGCCCGTTCCACCACTAACTACGATTTGAGCATTGTCTCCTTGAGTACGAGGATTGAGTTTGTACGGCCAAATTCTTTTCGTTATGTCAAATAGCAGAGCAGAGGAGATGCAGTCTGTACAGGAGTCCTTAGTATGGCACCGTTCGTGACATGTGGCAGAGGAGAAGAGAGATCGTCGCATATGGAAAACGGCTGCGACAGAGTGGCTTCTATCTCTTCGAGGTGATGTGCTCTAGATCGATTGATGCCGGCTGGACTGGGAGGAGTTTTTCTCTTGAGCGGAAAAGCGGCGACAGGACACATTTACATGCGCCGTATTTCGAGTATATAGCGTTTGGTTTGCGACGAAGGTCCATGTAGTGAGCGCTCAACCAGGCTGCATCTGCATTGTTGTTACTGCGAGCCATGGATTGTTCTGGTAGAATGGTCCATGGACAAGGATACCCTGAAAGCTTAGCCTTGATGCAACTTATGCAGGTATCGATCGTGACTCACCCTTTATATCCTGCAACACAATGTCAAAAATAAATTGCCTGCAAAACGTAGTTACGTTCAGACCCAGCTCGGAGCTTCGAAGATAGATGCAAGGGGTCAACAGGCTATTTAGAGTCTGGCTCCACGGTTGCGAGACAGTGTGTAGCATGTAACAAGCAGGGTAGCCGGACCGCAACAGAGCTGACAGCCTAGAGAAAATTGTTCTCATAGACAAAGCCTTTACGTCCAAGCCCTTGTATATACCGCATTGCGGATCATTTGCAAGTCTGGACGCCCTATGGATGTACCGGTGTAAAGGTTCTAAAGAGATCCGGGTCGCTGATGTTGAACTAGGCGCAAACGTTGATGGTCGTTGGGTCATCCCAGTTGTGGTTTCCTGTTTGGTCGCTGATACGACACTCGAGCCGTGGACATTTGAGTATCGTAGGTAAAATCCAGTGTCTCGGTAGCCTGGTCCTTTTGCGCAAATATTGAAGCATGGTGGAAGTGATCTCGATTCGGTGATGATCGCACTCTGAATGTTGCTGTTGCTGACTTGCCGCCAAGCCCTGTCAATGTGTGTCAGCCTCGCTCGGAGAAGGCGCAGCTCAGGAAACAACACCACGGAAGTCAATGTATATCCCGGGGCTACGTGGATGTGTGTCATTGCTGTATTACGCTGAGCTAGCAAACCCACTAGAAAGTAAAGAAGCTCAAATCGTTCTCATGCGCCTCTATCCATGCGCCATGTTCGTTCTGACGACAAGCCGTCGAAGAGAGCATATCCATTCGCCCAATACGGTAACGCCCTTTCCCTAAAATCATCCTCTACTTCTCAAGCAAACATGTTTAAGGGCTACCACTCAAACCACTCAGTAGTGGATCATCGTTAATGCTCCAAGCCTGTGCATCGATCCTTGCCTTCTTCTCGTACCGTGTCTCGTTGAAGCCATCACCAGACGCATACCTCTTTGCCTTCGCGGGAATCTTCTTCTGCTGTTGTGGTTCCACGAGCTTGGGCGTGCTGACTCGAGAGCTGCCTAACGCAGGGGTGGCAAGCGAAGTATCGGTGAGCGCAGGTGGAGAAGGGAAGTCAATCTCGTTGTCGAGGAGGATGACGTGCTCCTCACGCTGCTCTGGTGGCTCAAGAACGGGAAGCTGACCGTTCTGCAACGTGTTGACGTCGTTCATGACAGCAGCGGGAGGTGCGTTTGCTTCGTTGAGAACGACAGCTACACTCTGCTCGAGCTGCTGCTCAGCCTCCTTGCGCTCCTTCAGCCATGCATCGTGCTGGTCCTTGTAGTCTGCCTCAGTGTTCTGAATCCAGATCTTCTGTTTTTTGCTCTTCTCGCAGGCATCAACGCAGTCAGGGCACTTGATGTAGAAACCGCCACTCGGGGAGGGTTCACCCATGAGCTCGAACTCTGGAAGGTTTTCACCAACCAACGCAGCCTTGTCCCAGTCCAAGCAATCTTCGCAAAAACCTTGTGGACACCATCTGCACCTGAAGATGAGGCCACCGGCGTCTGTCGTGTTCTTCCCGCAGTCGATGCAGTTGTGTTGAGAACAGTAAAAGCCGCTGAAGCCTTTGACTTTCGACTGGTATTCAGGAGTGAGGCAGTCGTAGTGGTATGCGCGAGGGCAGGACTTGCACTCGACCAGGTGTCCCGTCTCTCCACCTTCGAAGCATGCAAGGCAGTGCTCTTCATGTAAGATTGCACGTTTCTTCTCCTTCACCGGATCAGCGAGTCGCGGATCTTTGCCGGCAAAGGTGGGCACGGCTTCCCAGTCGCCACAGTTCATAGACTCTTTACTGATGGCGAAGCCGTCGACCATGACAGTTGTGTTTTTACCGCGGCGTCGGTCTTCGCGAGTGATGGCATCAGGAAGGATGTTCGCAGCGGCTGTATTGCCTTTGTCGTCCTTCTGACGCTGGAAGCGCTTCCCGTCAAACACGGCACACTCCACACGCTCCATGACGGAGAGCCACTTCTCTTCGTCCACTTCAGAGTGTTGTGCGTCTGGAGCGTTGGAGTCATCGGCAGGCTTATCTCGGCACTTGGCCATCATGGTCGGAAGGTCCCACGAGAGCATTTCGGTGACGTCAATCTCAGGATGTGAGAGGGTCTGCGTTCCTCGACGAATGAGCGTCTTTAACTGCGTAGAGTCCATATGTGGTACGTCGTCTGTGACAGATGCCTTGCTTTTAGTTGGCGTTTGATCATCGTGAATATTGCGCATAGACTCTGTGATCTTCGCCGAGAGGTAGAGCTTCTTGCGAATGCGTCCCATCATTTGCTCCTCGACAGTACCTTGCGTGCAAAGCTTGTAGATCGTAACAGGCTTCGTCTGTCCGATTCGGTGAGCTCGCGCCTCAGCCTGCAGGGTGATCTGTGGGTTCCAGTCTTCGTCAAGGAAGATCACATCCTGGGCACTGGTAAGGTTGATACCTAAACCACCTGCTCTCGTCGACAGTAACATGACCTTGTAATCCGATCCGGGCTGGTTAAAAAGGCGAATGTCAAGATTACGGCGAGCGCGTCCAGTACCGCCATCCAGACGAAGGTGCCTGAACTTCTGGCCATAATTGCTGATGAGTGACAAGAGATCTTCACAACAATCCAGTGTATGTGTGAAGCCCGAAAAGATGAGTACCTTCTTGCCTTGCTCGAAAATGGTGTGTTTGAGCAGTTTTTCGAGTAGAATGAACTTGCCGGACGCGCGGATAACATGCTCACCGAGATAGTAAGGATCGGGAGCCACGTCAGGCAGAAGGTAAGGGTGAGAGCAACATTTGCGCAATTGCATGACCAGGTTCATGAGCTTTTGCCACGCAGACTTGTTGGTGACGGCACTATTCTCCTGCTCTTTCTCAAGAGCTTGACGCATGATCTGCGCTGTCTCTTCCCACTCGCCCTGGTCGCCGATGGTGTCGGGCCTTGTCTCAAGTTGCTTCATCTTCTCCAGCAATGCAGCATCTTGCTTGTCCTGATCGATAGCCGCCTGCTCCTTCTCTTTTCCATTCGCGAACAAGTCAGTCAGCATGCCTTTGTCGACACGTGTCAACAGCCGGGTGTACCAAAATCGCTGCATCGGCGTCAACGGGACGTAGAGGAGCACCTCTTCTTTCGGCGGTAGACCGAGGTTGACGCTGGGGCTGTCTTTCATGCGACGCAACATGACGAGTTCGAGTAGATGACGAGCATCATCCATCGTCTTCTTGTTGACCTTGCCGCGAGCCAAGTCGAAAGACTCCTTGAAAAGATCCTGAGTATTCTCTGTGAAGACTTCAGGATACAACCAAGCCAATAGAGCCCACATCTCCACAAGGTTGTTTTGCAGTGGGGTGCCGGTGAGAATCATGCGGTACTCCGAGCTGATGTTCCGAAGCGCTGTGGAGATGTTGGTCGCATTGCTCTTGATCTTGTGGCCTTCGTCAAGCACAACATATCGCCAGAGGAATGATCGCTTGAACCAATCGGCGTCAGCCTGAAAAGTGTCGTACGTTGTGACGATGATCTTGTAGGACGACCCTGTATCTTCGTACGTAGAAACTTTGAGACCCGCCTTGCGCGAAGCTTTTCGGCCCTTGAGCTGTTCGGTTTCGTTGCCTTGCAGGTCTTCCATGCCAAGAGCAACCCTCTTGAGACGGTTGCGCTCATTCTTCGTGCCGTGAATGCGGAGAACTTTGAGCTCCGGAACCCACTTCTGAGCCTCGGTGACCCACGAGTTCAGCACACTGAGCGGACAAACAACCAGGTACGGACGTAGTTCTTCTGATGTTGTGCCGTTCTTACGATCGAGCTCCTCGAGATACTGGAATAGCGACAACGTCTGCAGCGTCTTCCCAAGACCCATCTCATCACCCAGGATGCCCGAAAAACCATTGTTGTACAGGTAAACCATGTAGGACAATCCTGAAAGCTGATACGGCTTCATCGTTGCGGTGACGCCCTTCGGTTGCTCCTCGAGCTCTTCGTACTCGACAATGGGCTTGGCCTTGTGATTTGCGACCAGCTTGGTGACGTAGTTGCTGGGTGGGAGCAACGGGAGAAAGTACTCTTTGTTCGTAACGAGGAAGTTGTTCGCTTTGGCCTTCGTCTTGTGGGCAATATCGTCCCGGAGACGAGCTCGTGCGGTGTCGAGCTTCGGTGGCTGGGCGGTCTTGCGTCTTGGAGGCGTGACTCGCTGCTGTACCTCGACAGTGTCGGATTCGAGTACAACGGTGTGTCGTCCAGTGCGCTGCCTGGGGCTATCGAGGGCCCTGGTGTTCTTCCTTGTCTCCATCTTGAGATCGCTGTACTTGTCGTTGCTCCTCAAATCTTTCTTGTGTCCTCGAGTGTGGACCGGCAGAGCAAGCTCGTCTTCACTTGTCTCCCAGTCGGCAGAACCACTTTCTGTATTGGAGGGGCCGGTGCTCCTCGGTGCAGCGTCGCGAGTGGGAATGTTTCTTTTGACTTTCTTCCCAAGAGGCTCAGGAGAGTCGGTGGTAGAGGGGCTTGGAGGGACGTAGTTTGGTGCTTGCTGCTGTCGCAGTGACCGTTTGCTATCTACGTCACGGGGAGCAACCGCCGCCTCTGGCTTGAGCGCTGTCTGAGAAGAGGCCCTTCGCGATTTGGTAGCGGAACCAGCAGAGTTTTGCGAACCGAATTGCGCAAGCAAGTTCTCAAGGTGGCCGCCGCGGCGCTGGGACGTGGAGGGCAAGGGATTGCCTGGTGATCGGCGTGAACGATCAGCCATGACGCCGTTTGCTGCAGCCTACTTGCGACTTGTGCGCGAGAGAAGGATTTGAGGAAGAGGGGTCGAGGTGACTGCGGGTTTTGGGTGGTGTTATTGGGGCAGCATCGTATATGAAGGTCCAGCCTGGGGGTCAGCTTGAGGGTGGTGATGGTGAACAATAGTCAACGCGCAACCCGTCCTACTGAATGCGCCGACGTGCAAAATGCTCCAAAAAAAAAGCAGTAATGGTGAGGTGAAGATAGTCTTCAGCCTTCACCTGGCTTGCGGCGGCGAGGCATGAAAGACGCGCCTGGCAGATGTTAGTCGCGTTTTGGCGCTAGCGGAGATAGAATGACGCTAATTTGGTAACGCCGAGGACGCGACCAGCAATTGTTCAATCACCTGCGACAAGCACACTGCGCTCTTGACTACCTCCCGCGCAGTGCTTGCGCAGTCGCTGCCCGCCATGACGCAGCCCTTGACGCCCTTCTACCCCATCTTTGCTTCCAAGTCGGACGGCCACGACATTATCAACCAGAAGGGTTCGGTGGTGCGGAATGGACCCACGCAGGAACAGCTCGACCGCTCGCCGAACGCTCAAGGACAATGCGACTACTACCGCCTGATCGAGAAGGACGATCCCAAGCACATCGACTGGAGGAAGAAGCTGGGCGGCATGCTGTTGCGCGAAATCGGTGGCAAACAGCACGAAGGTGAGCAATCCGCTAGCCGCTTGCCAGGCGGTGGCTGACAAGAGCAGACAAGTGGCAGCAGTGCATTCTGTGGGAGTTTCCAGAGAACTACAAACTCTATGAGCACATCAAGACCAAAGCAGACGGCCAGGCGAAGACAGTGAAGAATCACTCCGGCGGCGGACACGACCGACAAGATGCGTACCTCTACGGCTACCCCAAGGGTCCGCGCAAGCGCTTCAGGAGCCCTGTCGAGTTCTTCCCGCACTTGCTTTGGCTATGCACCGACGAGACGAGCGACATGCAGAACTGCACCTGCAAGATGTGCTCGCCTATGCAGCTTGAGGTCGAGAAACCTGCGGTGAAGGTCGAGGCCAAGCCTGAGATCAAGAGAGAGAACAGCAGCATGCAAGTCACTGGGCGCAATCCTGTTGTTCAGATACCTGCTCGTCGTGTCTCCAATCCGCCGGCAGTCCAGAGCCCCGCCACGAAGCCAGCTACACCTGTTACTGCGCCCGCTGCACCTCAAATCAGGGCGCCTACTCCTCTACAATCTATGCCGCTTCCAGATCCTCGCTCTATCGATCAGCAAGTGGACAGTCTCTACCACAAGTTCATAAGTCGGCAGGGCGAGGTAGTATGGTACTACAGACCAAAGACAGGAGCGTGGGGACTGGGTGTAGTCATTCGAAGGTGGTTCGATAAGACTGCTGTTGGAGGCAAGGCCTACTTCATACAGCCGCTGTCACACCCACACGACTCTTTGACCCCGGAGCTTGTTACAACAGAAAACGAGATGAAGCCATGGCTCGCCTGGTCTGCGCCATCATATACCTACGCCTATTTGCAACAACACCCGAACATCCCTTACGAGAAAGTTGATTGGCAAGGTCTCATGGCTGGACGATATGGACAAGGCGGTGTTGCGGGCGTGGATGGATCAATTATGGCAGCTAAAGCCGTCGACACCACCTACACTCTTTTCGACTACCTCACGAAGACGGTCAACGATGGTATTCAAGATGCACACTACAACGGCTTGTTTCTGGGCGCTGAGAAGATCTGGAGAGGCGACGCTGTACGCTTACGGATAGGCCGAGATACAGATGTCATGGTCGTCACCGACATCATCGAACGAACCTCCCAACAAGCCACCGGGCAAGCGGCCTCAGCCGTACTTGTAGCTGGCGACATCTACAGCTACGCCACACTTCCCGTCTCCAATCCCGCTCAGCTACCTGACATCCCTAAGAGCCCCAACCTCCCAACTCGCATGCGCGAAGATATGACCTGGCGCAACCATCTCCTCGTTCCCCACGCCCGCACATTCGCCTACTGGAAACTCGCCGTTCCAGGTTCTCGCTTCGACATCGCCGAGGTCAAGGGCCGATGGTATGAGACCGCTCTCGTCTTCGAGGAACCCTTCACCAAGTCCGTCAAAAACAACGAAGGCGGGAACGGGGTCTGGATGAACTCACGTGGCGACGCTACACAGGTCGGTAGGATGACTGGTGTTCCACAGCCACAGCGATTACAAGCGTTTGGGCGGGCCGTCCCAGAGGGTACGCAGCTTGTAGATGGTATAGATGCGCCTGAACAAGCACAAGCGCAGGCGCAAGATGTCAATATGGGCATGAGTGGTCACAGTGCGGATGTGTTCACGGATCTGATGGATTTCGATCATCTTGGGGATACGGGTACGGGACCGGGTTTTGACTTCAATTTCTAGGAGAGTGAACAACCCACAGGCGCTCCGGTGTTCGAAGAAGGATGGGAAGATGTGCTTCATGACACAAGACTTCACGATGCCTTAGTAATACCAATCATCAATAGCATGGCAAAGGAGTTTTTGGAGTTCTGGCCTTTGGTAGATGGGAAGCATCGTTGGCGTAGCTACATGAATCAAAAAGTCGAGTGAGGATGGATGGCTATCCCCAAGACTATACACGGATTGTCGTCTAGCTCGATCCTTTTTGCAGTAACGGGCGCCAGCTATCGGCAGGAAGCAACAACAGTCTGCCAGTAATTCGCCACTGCATTCGAGCAGTGTCAGAGAGCAAATTTGTGGCAAAAACATACAACAGCGGGGATTCGCTAGTGGTCACCCACCTAACTACTAGTCCGCCGGTACGTTGCTTAAATAGGGCTGAGCGAACGGGAAGCCTTGTTTTCAACGTCCTGTGGTCGTATGTGAAGGAAGTATTGTATTTTACAATATATATTCTAACATTAACATGGCAGCAGCAGCTATGAAGACGCGTCCATCATATGCAGCCAGTAGGGAGAGGCAATGATCTTTGCATATTTCATCGGATATTCTCTCTCAAATGACTAAAAGTCATCCAGAAGTATAGATTTATTCATCGTATAGCCATTAGTAGCAGCACTAGCTGTAAGAACACAAGCACCGTTTAAACTCGTCCACTTTGTCCATTATTAGCAGGGTTTTAATAACGGAGACCCTAAAACAGTACCTTGACAGACTGCAGATCAGACGGGAGAACTTGCTGTCTCCTGGCCGTTCACCACAAAAGTCTATAATTCTACCGTATCCAGTAATGGTGGTACGGGAATTGGGCAAGAAGGGTGCATAAATTAGTACTGATTATAGAAATCTGACTATGAAGGATTGCAAGGGAAATTGGCTGGGCAGAAGCACTAGGTTCTCAAGCTTGAAGGTTGGACTCCGACATCACCGGATCCTTTCCTTTCCCTTGAGCCGATCGCACTTGATGCGTTGGTCATCTGACATCATGTAGCAATGCGGCATACTGATGTATCAAGTAAGCGTCTGCGACAATACGGCAAACATGCTCAGTAGCCTTGACGGCGCGTACGGGCGGAGCATTGCTCTTGCGGCGCCGCATCATGACAAAATGCTGCTGTCGCTGCGCTTGGTGGCAGATCACACCACACAACACAGCCGCATAGGAACCTAGTAGATGGCATCACAACACTGAAAACAATACTTCTTTTCACTCCTCACTCCTCACTGATCCTTTGTGGTATTCCCACACTTGGTCTCTGTTCGCCAGCGGTCCGTTGCAGTATTTGCTAACGGTCTGCTGCACTGATTGTCCAGCTCATTCGGTTAGCTCGGGTTTGCTTCCACACCCGTTCACGGCTATTCCCTTCTACTATATAGTCCCGATGGATCCTCGCCATAGCTCAAAAAAATCAATCAATCATCTCAACCCTTCCACAGTCTCTTTTATACCCTTATCTCTAACAAGCCTGAACCTTCCTTCCACCAATTCATCCATCTCAGAGAGCAGTTGGTATCCCAGCTGGCCCCGTCTCACTTCTAACCTCTTAGACAATCAATGATGCAAGCTGACACTTGGCAGTCCAGGAGCCATAGGGACTAGGAGAATTGTTGTTGACTGCAAGCCATGTCAGGATGACAGTGAGCCTCGTCGTGGCGCTCCAAATCCCGTGGTCGTAACAGCACGCCATCATCAAGCAGTCAATGAGCGTGAGAAGCTGCAGCAACAACTCTAAAAAAAAAAGTGAGACGGATAAGCTAAGGCAAGCCAATAAGCTATACAAGGAGAAACTTGCTCAGGAGAAGCGTGAGGTGCAAGAGGCAGCCAAGGCAGTGCCGGAGAAGGAGAAGCTGAGAAAGAGTGTCAACATCAAGCTTGCGACGCTGCCACAGCTATACAATTGTCTTAGAAGGGTAAGCGTAAGGCCTCACAAGCAACCACACAGAGGCGCAAGCGTCAAAAACGTGTTGGTGATGCTGTGGGTGGTGTTGACAATGTCTGGGCTCCCCCAAGCCCTCCACTGCTTACCACATCACGCAGCCGCAATGTCAAACACTGTGAGGCCACTGTAGGCAGGCAATCGGACACAGGATAGATTGGGGCCGTCTGGGGCTAAATGGGATGAGATTAGACAAATCCTTGATGGCTGAGCTTCAAGGTTTGTGAGGACTATATACAATTGGCCTGTGAGCCTCCAGCCCAGCTCCGGAGTCTGTCCAAGGGCTGGCCGGTACATGTAAGGAGGAAATACCCGTGACAAACATTCAAGTAAATATAAGCAGGCTAAATTGAGCGCAAGCATCACTATACTACTCCACTACAAAAACTCGTAATAAGAGCCATTGCGTGTAGCTCTACAGCCTCATCTTTTGTTGGGTTGATGGGGGGCTCAGCGATCGTTGAGTGACGAAAATCGTTGAGTACACGGACACGGTAGCTACACAGGGTGCGGAAATGCGCTCTCAGGACCTTCAGGCGCTGTTGTCTAATTTCAGCGAAGCTTCTTTCACTCTGAAGTAGGCGTTCTTATTGGTAGGCGTCGAAATTTGCCCTTATATAAATGTTGCAGTAGTTGCAATAAATGAAGGTGTAACCACGCAGGGCAGTTGGTCAGGGGGAAAACACGTGAAGCAGTAGAATCAGTATATATCGTGTTGTTCTTGTTCAGTGTTCAGTCTCTCTCACCGGGCCATCAGGGTCTGTTTATATGACGTATCTGTCGTTCAGACAGAGTTAGAAAGTGCTTGTTGGAAAGGGAAAGAGCACTGCACCAACACACGTGGCACACATGACCTCTATACTCCATAAACTGCCACAAATAAAGATCTCTTGCTTTAATGCTTTGAAACTATATCGGAACGCTCCATGCTTTCTAGCTGATCGATAAGTGTGGAAGGGTTGAGATGGTTGAGTTGATTGATCTGAAGAGCTATATCGGGAATTAATCGAGACTATACAGTAGAAGGGAATAGCTGTGAAAGTGTTGAGAAGCAAACTGAACTAACAGAATGAGCTGGACAATCAGAATATGTCGCTTTCAGGGCGGTAACCCATCTTCATAGACGCGATGTGCTCTTTGATACGCCTGGAGAGGCCAGAGTTCTTGCGGCCTTTGTAAATCCACGCAGCCCTGCTGATAGGTGTCTGAAGGTTAGAAGTATAGGGATTCGTGATCACGTCGGTATACACTCCTTGACTTCTATCTATCATCAAGGTCGCCCTTCAAGGAGAGCAGCCTGGAAACAGTCAGTTATAAGCTACTTAACGAAGTATTGACTTTTCTTGATTCTTCGAAACCACCTGCAGTCCTCAACAGCGATACTACTCTAGGTTGCATTGATTTAGCGGTTCTCTTCGCCAACAGTATAATCGGTACAGTATTAGGACATACCAGTGCTGGTCTCTCTAACAGCTTCCGGCAATACTCGAATGCAAACATTCTTTGCCAAGTCCCACACTCTCAAGGGTCCATGGGTAAACGTTGTTGCCAGCTGCTTTGAACCATAAGACAGAACCGCTGAGACACTTCGAGGGAGCATATCTCTGACCTCAACACAGTCAAGAGTCTGGATACATCTACCGGTCTTCAAATTCTATACTTTCACTCTCGCATCCTGTGAACTCGAGACCAGTCGACTTGAGTCTTGGGAGAATGCAACTGAGGAAAGCGTAGACTCGTGACCGAGAAGCGTTTGCACACATTCCCCAGTACTCGATTCCAAAGCTTGATTGTCATGTCAGACGAGCCTGATGCAAGCCGTGTGGGCTGATCCTGGGAGAAGCCAAGGCAATGTACTTCGTCCAAATGACCTTCAAGAGTATAGGAAAGGCCGCTGTTTACATCCAATACATAGATACCCACATCGGCACGTGTCACTGCGAGCTGAGACGTATCTGGACACCAACTCATGGTCGATACGGGATCATAGTCATCTCGAAATCGCGTCCTCTGTTCTGAGCTCAAATCGAATATGCTTAAGACTCCAACAATACCTCCAACGGCTAGCCACTTTGAATCGTGGGAGAATGCAAATGACCTCACATCCACTATCTGGCACTCAAGTGCCTGCAGTTTGATACCAGTACCGGCCTCCCACATCAACACTTCCTGGCTAGAATGCATTGAAGCATACTTTGTAGAGTCAGGACTTGTGACCAGTATCGAGGTTACATCTTCGGACAAGTTGGAGCATTCGCCGCTTACTGTGTCATGCATGAAGGTTCCAGCCTGGGAGGACGAGATGAAAAAGCTCGCATCGTAGTAGAAAGCACCGGTTGTAATTTTCTTGTCGCTTCTGAGCATTCTGAGGCAGTGGACACTGCGCACATCCTATGTTTTGATCGTCCCATCTTCTGCGGCCGAAAATAACTGATTTGCATCTTGAGAAAAGGCTATGGAGATAATGGAGCAATCGTGGCCTTCGAGCATATGTAAGTAATCCGTAATATCCGTGTCCCAGATAGCTAGCATGTTGTCACGAGTTGCCGCTCCAAGGTCCAAATCGCGGGCGAATGTGATAGAAGACCTGGTGCGCCCCGTCCTTTCACTCCGCGTTTTTTCGCTCCACGATGGTAATTTGAGCGTAAAGAGGTGTGTCTCATCTTTTGTGTTCCGTATCTCAATTGTAAAGTCATCCATGATTGATGCAACCTTCGATGAGCCGTGCGAGAACGTAGATGACATGACGTTGCCAAACTTCTCAAAGACATGCATGCACTGCCAGCTTGCTGTAGCCCAAACTTTAACTTCGCACGCGGAAGCTGACAACAACAGACTTGAGTCATCTGAGAACATGATTCTTGTGGCATCCTCATCGTGCCCTTCGAATGTTTGTAAGCAAGAGGTACATTCTGGTTCCATGTCTGGTAAAGGCGTAACCCAACGGAGTCTGTCTTCCTGGAAGAATTGTCGAATATGACTCTGAGTCGGACTGAACAGGAGTGCAGACACGTATGTCTGTAAAGGATATATCTCAACCATGGTCCTGTGATATAGCAGGAACCTCATTGCATCAATGACAAGCTCACTTAACAAAGGTGCGACTGTCCTCTCCTTTGCGCTGTTAGTATCCATGAAGAAGAATATGCCTTGAGTCACAATACCTGTACTACGTTTGCCAGCTTTGTCATAGAGATCACCCCTTTAGGCAGGCTTTGGCAGAGGCTAAGTGCCTCCAGCCAGTAGAGGTACTTCTGCCTCAAGAAATTCTCCACAGCACCAGCACCGTTAAAGATATCACAATCATCAGCGCGACTGAAATTCAATTCGCAAAGATGATCTACCCAATATATGCAAGAGTAGCACCATGTGATTAGTGGATCGGGGATCTGGTGTGAGTAGGTTGTCCGCCTCGTACCCAGGGTCGCCTAAATTGTACATGTCTCGATGTAGTGCTGACATAACGTTGAGTGACCGAGACAAAATAATGCGGTGGACCGCTCTTGGACCGTGAGGGAAGATAGTATGCGATGCCGTTGTAGAAATGAAGTCCACTGCGGATTGATGGACAAAGTAAACTACATTTTCTCGGAGCGTTAAGAACGAACCACATAGACTCACAATCTCCACAATTTCCTCAGGGTGAGTGTCTAGGTCCCGCTGGAGGAGCGTACCGAGCTCGTGGATAGTCACAGGCCGATAAACCGCAGCCGCAATGGCCAGTATTTGCTTGCAGAGGTGAGCTTCGTCTGTAACGCTGATCTGCTGCAACATTCGTTCGTACAGCGCGTCAAGACCAGCTGGTATAGCTCTCAGTTTTGAGACGGCATGCCGTCTCGGCACTTCCCTAAAGCTCTGGAATATCACCGCTACCCACAGGAATGTGTCTTGCGCATTCGCCGCCACATATTCCTGTACCACTAGCCGGGTTTAGTTGTCATATTGGTGTCTCTCTGCCAGCTGAGCAACCTTATGATGAATGAACGACTTGACAGCCGTCGCTATGGACTCAGCATTCAGCTCAAGGCTCAGCCCTATGTTACGGTCCACATTTGCCAACCGGCTTTGGATCTTAGGCCAATTACGGCTTGAGACTATTCATTTCACACGAGACGATAAAGATGAACTTCGAGTGATGAAGTCCACCAATTTCGGCAAGTCTTTATCACACTCATCGCGAGCGTCAACGAGAAGATATGTCGTCTGCAGGAAGTGTTCCCCCAATACGTTGGTTAGAATATCCGTCAGCAGAATCCATGAATTCGAATTTTCGAAGGCCTTGTGGCCTTCGCGTTCGTACTTCTTCTGTACGTGGGACGTAAGTGAAGGCTGCTGCTCGAGGATCATATACAGTAAGCCACGGAGAGCAGCTGCAGCATTAATTATGCGAGTGTCTGTGGCTTGACAGAAGAAGTACGCGAGAACATCTGTTCTCTTCTTCGCCTCTGTCAGAGTGTTTGCGATATTGCAAACAAGCATTGTCTTGCCCTTGCCAGGATCTCCCTTAATCCACAGCAACGAGTCATGATCTCCGTTATACCACTCTTGAAACTCAGAAGTACTTAGGATCCACAAGGAAGCATCCTTCAGTAATCCGCCCTTGGCGTCTTCGATGCGTCTCTTGTCGTGCCGCGGATCGGTGACATAA
Organism: Macroventuria anomochaeta; assembly: GCF_010093625.1. Taxonomy (NCBI): domain Eukaryota; kingdom Fungi; phylum Ascomycota; class Dothideomycetes; order Pleosporales; family Didymellaceae; genus Macroventuria; species Macroventuria anomochaeta. The sequence goes on from NW_022985380.1 coordinate 79,644, forward strand.
AGGTCTCTAAGACATGCATCCATCTTATTGATCTCATCTTGCAGTCGTCGAAACGCCTCCTTGTACCCAATATCATATATTGGAGCGAGATCGACACCAAAGAAGCCAACGAGTGAGTACGCCCTGTCCTCTTCGAGCTTTGTTTGCCTACTCTGTCCCCATTGTAGTCGAGCGTTGGCGCTGAATTCAAATAGCGGGGTTCCTTGGAGGGCTGAGAGAGGAATTGCTGTGATTTCATGTATCTCTTGCTGTAGTGATGCTTTGTCTCCAAGCTGCGTCCAGCCTTCAGCATAGAACACTAGAACTCTGGGGGCGAGAAGCTCTTGAAGTGTCCACCCGCGAGTGAACTATCGACTCATGCGGAATGCGGAATACCACGAGAGCTCAGATACTTTCTCACCTTCGACTGTTATAGATGCTGATGTTGAGACATCGTAGAGATATGCATAGCATCGAGAAGCGTGCTGGTACCAACGAAACATGGACTTGATTGCATGTTGAAATTCGTCTCTGTTGGACTTGTCGATACAGCAAGTGTCGACCAAAAGTACTGAAGACCGTCACACCGTGCTTGTTGTCCGCAGTATTGGATTTTTGTGTAGCCAGACTTGTCTTGTCCGGTGCCTGCCTTCAGGTCTTGAAAGCTAACCTCCTGACCTTCCGCCCAGGTGTGGGAGAGGATGACGTAAGAAGCTATCTTGCCCTCTTCGACGAAGACATCGGTTAGTCGCAGTTCACCTTCGCCATCGCCATCGTAATGCAAGAGACGCATTGCCTCAGTAGCCGTTTAGGCGCAGCAGGAGCGGGGACGGAAGCGTAGCTGAAGAGGATGAGATGAATTTCATGCAGGAGCGGAAGAACATAATAGCAAAGTCGATGCGTGAGGGCGAGTATGACTTCAAGGAGCTGTGGGGCAGGCCGTTTGGTCTCGAGGGTTGCAGGCAGGTTGCAGGCGACGAGGCGTCAGCTGCCTGCATCGAGGCTGTGCCGCGGCACAGTCCCAATTATACCGCAGTAGGCGCGCCGAAATCCCGGGCCGGCCGCACCACTTGCCGCCCTGCGTGCACGCTCGTTTCTCGTTCAGCTTCGTGACGCCAGATGTTCATTCCTGCACATGATGATGAGATCCCTTCCGCCGACGCCAACTTGCACTACCAAGTCTCCGCTGCGATAGCTCTTCATTATTAGAACGGCATGCACCTTCAAATCGGACTGCCGAGCTGCTTGACGAGAAGGTCACAATGCTTCATGCTTACGACAGCGAGAATGCAGTCCAGAGAAGTCACGAAGTCTGCGAGAACGGCTGGCTTCGAGTGTGACGATACTCAATGCCTTCTACACCTCGTTGATATGCGATAACCAGGTCCTTGTTGGAAAAGCGTAAGGATCCTGAGAGCCTTGGCTCAACACGGCGGTCTTCAGACGTTGCCTTCAATATGGATTTCTTGTCAACATCACTGGCGGCAGCAGGTCTGAACGCCAAGACTCGGGTCATCTACGGGAGTTTCACAACACTGTATTCGCTTGGAGCGTCGCCCTGGAAGACTCAATCCGGCGCTATAGCCTTTCACATGATCTTACACGACATAGTCCAGGAGATACACAAACTGGACGAGTGGTCGGCTTTCAGAGACATCAACAGTCAATTTCTCGCGAACGTCGATCCAACTGACGTCTTCTCCAACACATACACTCTGAAGAAGAGTGATCTGGTTCGCACGATCCACGCACGTGTATACGAGGGACAACCTCGGTGAAGCCAGAACAGAAGTCATCGTCCGACAGCTGCCCCCAGACCCCATCCCAGCTTCGATTGGTCCCAGGAGAAGCCTTCCTGACTGGTCCACTTGTGTCTTCTGTGGCTTGGCCATTGCAATGGGACTCAACGTTCTCTCCTATGGCTGTCTATCAGACGCACTAGTATCTGAAGATCGCAAAGCCAATGCAGCCTGCACTGGCAGTTCGTGCGCAGGGCACGAACTCACTTGGGGAGTCTAAGAAGCTCGGTTATGTCATCAAAGCAGGTAGCACTTGGCTAGTCGAGAGTGTCAAAGCTATCTTGTGGGAGCTGGAAATCGAGCACACTGAGCATTCTGATGAGAACGTCATCGTCTGCTGTCTGAACAGAGACCGGGACGGACTAGCATGCTCTGAGGGTGATTTGATCGGTTTCTGGAAGGTGCAGTTCCGCAACATATGTGGGGTGAAAATCTCCAATGTCAAACGGTCTACGCGAAAGCCACCTCCCGCTTACAGAGCAAGGTCACTGATGGATTTTGACCCTTCAGTCGATACGGTCGAGTCCAGGGATACCGTCAAAGAGATGTTGGAACTCGCAGAGGCTCGTTCGAATTCTGTAGCACCGATTGATGACAAGACTAGTGTACAGTTCGACTTACGATCTTGGAAACCCTGGGTCAGCTTGATGTTGAGCGCTTCCCGCTTCGGAAGCCCCTCTGAGCGGGTGCAAATGGTGATCATCATTTCGGACTTCGGCTGCAGCTTGCATGCTCTGCGTTCGAGACCTTTTGGCGGTCGGTATGGAAGGATACGGCGCGTATTAGCTGAAACGCTCGCTTGTGCTCCCCACATGCAAATCCACATCCCATCATTACCAGGCGATCACCGAATATATTTCCAGCCGCATCTTAAACGCGCAGTCGCCGGCATCGGGTGCTATCCTCTGCTATTCTTTACCGCTGCACCACAACACAGACAACGATGACGTTCACAGCTCCCATCTTGAACGAGTGCAAGGACCAACCCCTTTGTCGCGCACCGTTTCTGCACGAACGAGCTTAGCTGCTACCAACAAGGTTCATCCATCCTACCTTAAATCATCCTCATTTGTTGTGCAGCACAGGGCCCTGACTACTAGCACACGATACAATTTCTTTGGTAGATCAAAACAGTCGAAAACACCCACGGTCGCTGGCACCTTCCCTGCTCCAAGCTGAAGCGAGGGAAGCACAACCGCAATCTTTACATGCACAATCTTTCCGCGTGCCAACATCACACATGCTGTACAACAGACTTTGAAACGAGCTGCCCAATCGTTCACACACGGGTTACTCTTTAGTAAAGGACGGTCAACAACAACCCGTGCCAAGTTTGAGCGGGATCAAATATCTTGGCTTCAGGCTCACAAATGGCGTCCGAAGTCCCTGCGAAATTGGAGTCAGCTCGCGCCAAGCTGCGGATTTGCTATGGGATTCCATACCCCTGAATAGCACTCAAGCGTTCGATGATAGCTGGCGCTCACCGCACGGAAAGACATCGTTTACAGTAGGAATTGGCTCATATCAAGATTCTTGCCTTGGCCGTTTTGCAGCATGGTCTTCTGGATGCGGCCGATGGCAGATCGATTTACCACATCAAAGAGGATAGTTTAATGAAGGGCGGTACCTGAATTAGCGCGTCCAAAAAGGCGCTACGCTGCGACTGACCTTACCAAATCATTCTCTAGCGGTTCGTTAACGCTGCCCGTTTGTGCGTTCGTGTTTCATATTCGAATTTAGTGCCAGACATGATTGGCTCCACGTTTCAAGGCTGACAACCACCCCGGAAGACGTCAACATCTCCTTCGCAATCCCGGCACAACTTGTGTTTTCCAGGAGATCTGTCGCCAGGAACACATCCAGTGGGGCGGCAGCGTGGCAACCTGACTACAGGGATGTCGAGATGAAGAATCGGCACAGGGAATCCGCCCCAGTCAGACATCAAAAGCCTGATTAGATCCTACCTCCACGCTTCCTTTCCTTACCTTCGGTCTCGACCTCATAACCAACCTCTGTCCTTCTCTTCGGCGCTTTGCTGCCATTTCCATTCCTTATCGTCGCCAGTCGACAGCCGTTCATTTGCCCGCCGTAAAGTCCTAGCGACTCAATTTGTTCCTGTAGCATACTACACAATTGCGTCCTTGATCTACAATCAGCAAATCGAAACACCACACATCAACCAAACATGAAGACTCAGTCTATGCTCATTGCGGCTCTGGCCTCTGCACCTGCGGCTCTTGCTCACACTGCTTTCACCGACTTCTACGTCGATAGCGTTCCTCAGGTGCGTTCAGGAAGACATCAAGATAAAACGTACACTAATACTGTTTAGGGTGATGGTGTTGCCATGCGTATGAGCACCAACGTCGAGCACTCGACTGCTCCTATCTCCAGCCTCGGTAGCGACGACATGGCTTGCAGTATGCCACATCTTTCTATGTACGTGATAAGTGTCACTGACCGTTCAACCAGATGTCGGTGGCTCGAAGGGTGTCTCTCGCGTTCAGTCCGTCTCAGATGGCGCAACACTCTCGTTCGAGATCCGTGCCTGGCCTGCGGATGCTTCCAAGGAGCGCCTTGACCGTGGACACAAGGGTCCTTGTGCTGTCTACCTGAAGAAGGTCTCCTCTGCCATCGAGGACACAGGTTAGTTCGACAGTTTTCGTTCATCGGGTTCCTACTGACAATGATGTATAGCTGCTGGCGATGGCTGGTTCAAGATCTTCGAACACGGCTACGACTCCTCCACCGATCGCTGGTGCTCGGACGAGGTTATCGACAACAACGGTCTCCTCAATGTCAAGCTCCCCGCCAACCTAGAGCGCGGTAACTACCTCGCTCGCCCCGAGCTTCTTGCTCTTCACGCCGCAAATGACAACGACCCTCAATTCTACACTGGTTGTGCCCAGATCTTCCTCGAGAGCGACGGCAATCTTGTCCCCGAATCCACTGTCTCCATCCCCGGATACGTCGATTACGGCGAGCCCAGCACTAGCTTCGACATCTACAACAAGGATGCCTCCACCTACGAGATGCCCGGCCCCAAGATCGCAAAGCTCACCGCCAACTCCGCAGCCAATGATGCCTCTGGCCAGACCACCCAGACCGAGGGCCAGAAGCCCGCTGGCTGTCTTGTCGAGAACGCCAACTGGTGCGGCACGGAGGTTTCCGACTACACCACTGAGAAGGGCTGCTGGGCCTCCGCTGAGGAGTGCTGGCAGCAGGCCGAGACGTGCTTTGATGAGGCCCCTATCACTGGCAGCGCTGGCTGCACGCTCTGGCAGACCAAGTGCCAGGGCATCAACGACCAGTGCACAGCTGGTAACTTCCAGGGCCCTCCTAACAAGGGCAAGGTCCTTGCTCAGGAGAAGAAGAGCATCGATATCGGTACAGTTCTGTCTGGTGGCATTGACTCTTCTGATGTCGACACCACACCTAAGTCTACCAAGAAGACCTCTGCGGCCCCTACCAAGGCTACCAGCACTGTGTCTGTTAAAGAGGAGCCTAAGGCTACTTCCACTGAGGCCGCCTACCCTACTACCACCGACTACTCCTCGCCTCCCATCAAGGAGGTCGACGACTCCGAAGCCGAGCCCAGCGAGGCTGAGACACCCAAGGCTACCTCCACCGTTCACGTCGCACCTTCTGAGGCCGCACCTGCTCCCACTGCAGCTCCTGAGCTCCCTGAGTCCTCCGAGGGTGGCTCCAGCTGCAAAGATGGCTACGTCTGCGTGACCGTCACCGATATCCAGGTTGTCACACAGTACATCACCGTGACTGCCGACTACAACGAGTACCGAAAGCGTGACTCTGCGCACGTTGTTCGTCGCCGTCATGCCCGCCGCTAGATGTAGTTTGATTGATGATGGTTGAACCTGTGAAGATTACCTTCTGTAACGAATGTTACGAGCGCAAAGCGCTGTTTGGGATATGAGCGGGTTGCTCTTTGGGTTATGGTTATGGTACCTATTGCACGAAACAATCGCAATGTTTACTGCTTTGCCTTGTTCATTCTTGCTGTTTGCCATGACTTGGTTCTTTTGGGAAGGTATAGCTCACACCTCACCCACCCCCTTCCCCTCCAGAATCCTCCCCGCCTCCTGCCCAATCTGCTCAATGCTCCATCTCATTAACGCTGGGCCAATACTGATTCTTGCCACACCCAGCTCACCGATCTCCTTGACACTCAAACCTCCAGTCTTCCCTCTGACAAGGATAACGTTCAACCGCCCACCAAGTGCCCTACTTGCCTTCTCCACCTCCTCCTTCTTCCACCCATGCCTCGTCGGCCCACCCCAGATGAATACATTGTAGGCTCCAGTCGCAAGATACGCCTTGCCACGCTCAATCGCTTCATCAACATCGCGACCCGCAAAAAGCGCATCTGTGCGCGCATTGACTACGAAGTCCGGAACGCCCTGTTCTTCCGCTACAGCGATGACTTTCTTGATCCTGTCGCATTGCTGTCCAATGCTGTACAGCCCTCCAACCTTGCGTCCATAATCCTCCAAATTGATGCCTACGGCTCCCAGTTTGATAACTTGGCGCACACCCTCCTCCAATTCATCACCAAAGCCATCTTGGAAGTCGACGGTTAGGGGTAGGTTGTGCTTAGCTGCGATTTTGGCGATTACTCCGACGGCGCGGAGATTCTCTTCGAGAGTCAGATCGTCGTCAGCAAGATCGGCGGCTGCAGCGATGGCGAAGGATGCTGTTGCGAGGGCTTTGGTCTGGGGAAGGGCTGCGATGGAAGAAGCGGTGATGGCGTCCCATACATTGGTCAAGACGAGTGGATTGCCGGGTACGTGGAGAGAGCGGAAGTGCTTTGCGAGATCGTTCTGGGCTTGGGATGACATGATGCTGGAGTGACTGCGATCTAGGTTGCTGCTACTGTTGGATCTTCGTCCTTGAGACTGGACGCTGGGTGGCTCTTATACAATAGCCATCTACATATTTCTTACCATGCACTTGGCTGATCACATAATACTCGAAAGATGACTCATACTACGGTGTGGAGTTACGAAGGCTTGTGTCGTGACCTCGTTACCTGAACTTGCAAAAGGGAGTAGTTTGCGAGCCTCGGCTTACCATGTCCGTGCGCGTAATGCGCGGATTCGCGTAATGCGCCGAACCACCTTTTTGTACCCATACTTCACTGTACAATTACTCAACGCCACAATGACTATGAAATCTGCCTTTGAAGAGATAGACTCTATGATACCAT